>NW_026652287.1:58822492-58862492 GCF_009828535.3 Hylobates moloch | reverse complement strand
CGCCAGGCTGGAGTGCAGTGGCTGGATCTCGGCTCACTGCAAGCTCTGCCTCCTGGGGTCACGCCATTCTCCTGCCTCAGCCTCCCGAGTCGCTGGAACTACAGGCACCCGCCACCACGCCCGGCTAATTTTTTGTATTTTTAGTAGAGACGGGGTTTCACTGCGTTAGCCAGGATGGTCTCTATCTCCTGATCTCGTGATCCGCCCGCCTCGGCCTCCCAAAGTGCTGGGATGACAGGCGTAAGCCACCGCGCCCAGCTCGATTTGCAAGTTTTGTCCCTCTGGCCTTCTTGGTTCAGTTACTTTTGGAAAAAATTTCAATCCCACCATTTAAAATCACAGTTGAGGCCAGGCATGGTGGCTCATGCCTGTAATCCCAGCACTTTGGGAAGTCAAGGCAGGATGATCACGTGAGCCCGGGAGCTCCAGACCAGCATGGGCAACACAATGAGACCCCATCTCAACAAGAAATTTTTTTAAAATTAGTCAAGTGTGTTGCCCAGCACACACCTGTGCTCCCAGCTACTTGGGAGGTTAGGGTGGGAGGACTGCTTGAGCCCAGGAGGTCAAGGCTGCAGTGAGCCATGATCATGCCACTGTACTCCAGCCTGGGTGACAGAGCAAGACCCTGACTCAAAAAAAAAAAAAAAAAAACCAAAGGAAAAAAGAACCACGGTGCCCACATCCACAAATGTAGTCACTAAGGAAGGGCACCATGGTTGTTTAATTTCCTGGTTGGTGTGGTGAGGTAGGGCTGATAGGACTTGAATTCTGAAGGTACCCTCACCGCTGTCAGTGAACACGTTTTCTAGGGCACCTAGGTGCTCTGTTGTAGGCCACTTAGAAATTAAACCAGGGCTCCCTGCTCCACCTGGCCCACCTCTGCTGCCTTCCAGCCTTCTCTGTGGGCCACAAAGACTCACAGCCTCATGGCCCGGATCATTAAATCAAACCAGCCTCACATCTGTCATTCACCATGTGGCAGCTCAGTTTCCTTTTCAGGAGAATGAGGTCCTTTTCTGACCTGGTCCCTGTCATACCGCAGGCAGTGGGACTGAAGAATGAAGGAGAGTGACCAGAAGAAAGGTCCTCCCCATCCTCTACAGCCACAGCCCTTGTCTCCCTCCCTTCCGGAGGAACTTCTCCTTCCAAAGCCACTCAGACAGGGGTCTGCAATGGCAGCCCAAGGCTGTCCCCATGCCTAGATGGTGGCTTTCTGCCTCTCGTAGCCCCTTTTCCCATAAGCCCCTGCAAGCCTGGGGTCATACTTCAGCTTCCATGGGCAATCAGTGAATGGTCAAAGGCTCTGGTGGTTGGTAAGGCAGTGGGAGCCAACAGCCCCATCCCCTTTGCTGAGCAATCCCCTTTCCAGACTGCTGGGGCACAGTGCCACAGGCCCTGTTCCATGGAAAATGAGTTCTGGGAGAGGCCTCACTCATTCTTCCATTTAATGAACACATATTTACCATTCATCACTACTAAGGTAAACAGGCAAGGATCCTGCCCTCACAGATCCTGAAGTCTCGTGGGGAAGAAAGCCATTAATCAAATAATTACTCAGATAACTAAATGTGATAATATCTGAGAAAGCAAAAAGCATGGGCAATTCTGGGTTCATCACGTACGCCTGTGAAACACTTGAACAACCTGCCTGATTGTCTCTTACTTGCCCAACTGGGTTAAAATAGTCATAATACTTTAGCTTTAAATACTTATATTTGGTATAATTTTAGCTTCCTCCAACTTAAGTTGCCTTGTTTCTCCTTTGACTTGCCTTATCTTCTAGTAATCTCTTAACCTTCTTTTATAATGTTTCACTTCTCTTTTTTTAATACCTTTTAGATATGTTTTTGGAACACTTTTTCTCTATTTTTTACACCTTAAAACTAGAACACTGTCAAGTTTTAATCTTTTTCAAACTCTAAGTTTCTGGCTTTCCCTATTTTAAATTGCTTTTTTGTTTGTTTGTTTTTAAAAAGGTTTATTGTATTTCATTGTCTTACTATCCCTAACAGTTTATTTTAAAGTGTGATCTTTTTAATCTTATTTTTCTCAACTTTCTCTACATAAACTTCTAGCTCAAGTTTCCCAGGTTTTTTTTTTTTTTTTTTTTTTTTTGAGATGGAGTCTCGCTCTGTCACCCAGGCTGGAGTGCAGTGGTGGGATCTCGGCTCACTGCCACCTCTGACATCCGGGTTCAGGCCTCAGCCTCCCAAGTAACTGGGATTACAGGCATGCATCACCACAGCCAGATAATTTTTGTATTTTTAGTAGAGACGGGGTTTTGTCATATTGGCCAGGCTGGTCTCGATCTCCTGACGTCAGGTGATCCACCCGCCTCAACCTCCTGAAGTGCTGGGATTATAGGCGTGAGCCACCACGCCCGGCCAGGTCTGTATTTTTGACATGCAGAATATTCACTAACAGGGTATTAAGTGGCAAAAGCAGATCACAAGACCAATTTGTATACTACGATCCCCCTTTTTGTGAAAATGAAAAGATATTTAGATAAGTAGTTTTTTCATAGAAAAGCCTGAAGGGATATAAAACAAAATGTTAAGAATGATTATCTCAGGGCAAAAGAGTTAAGACTGATATTTTCCTTCCTTACATGGATCTTTGGCTTATACCCTTCTGCAATGATCACACATTAGTTTTATAATCAGGTTAAACCAAGCCCAAACAAGGAAGCTATTTCTGTTGTGGGGAAAGAGATCAAAATAAAACCCAGTTGTGGATTACTCGAGGCCCAATCAGCTGGGCAGACTGTCCTGGGAAAGAAAGGCTTCTCCTCTGCAGGGTGGTTTATGGGGCACATGCACCTCACACCCCCGCAACCTGCCCGCTTTGTGCAAGATCTGCCCATGTCCACAGTCTGGGGGCATTCCCAGGCAGGTCTTTCCCCAAGGCAGAACCTCCCCTCACCTCAGCACAAAGGGGGCCTTAGAACTCTCTGTTAAGGGACCTGAAATAAATATGAAACTGGGGAACAGCATCATTTAAACAGCGCACCTGAGTGGAGGTGGGCTTGTTACTACCCCGCCAAGAAGGACTTCTTGCCTGTGGCTTATCCTAGTCAACTAGCTTAGATTTTGTTCTTTGTTTGTTTCTTCAAGAATCATTGTCAAAGGAGATGAACATCATCTGAAGGAAACTAGAGAGGCAACTTTAGGGACATAGAGAAAAGTCATCAACCACCCAATCTCATCAGGAGGGGAAAGGCAATGCCCTCCAGAGCTTTTATGCCAGGCTTCCTGTCTGCTTATGAAACAAACAAGGAAAATATATCATGAAATATAAATAGAAATATTTATATTCCACAATTCCATATTCATTTTCCATAAATGAAATCATACTCTACCTGCTGCTGGAAATAGGAATATTTGTATTTCATAATATAAATATTTATATTATTTATAAAGTAACAAAATTAAAGAAAATTTTCTAAAAAAAATCAACAGATGAAGAGATAAAAAATTGGGAATCTTGCCTGGGCATGGTGGCTCACACCTGTACTCCCAGCACTTTGGGAGGTTGAGGAGGGCAGATCACCTCAGGTCAAGAGTTCGAGACCAGCCTGGCCAACATGGCAAAACCCCATCTCTACTAAAAATACAAAAATTAGCTGGGTGAGTTGGTGCACGCCTGTAATCCAAGTTAGTCGGGAGGCTGAGGCAGGAGAATCACTTGAACCAGGGAGGCAGAGTTTGCAGTGAGCCGAGATCATGCCACTGCACTCCAGCATGAGTGACAAAGTAAGACTCTGTGTCAAAAACATACAGACTTATGCTACCGTTTTCAAAAACCATAGACTTCCACAGTAAAGGAGTCATAGTTTCCTTAACAGATTCTTTTTTGAAGTACATTTAAATTGTTTCCAAATGTTTTCATTATAAACTGAGCCTCAGTGAATGTCCTTGGTCAAACATCTTTGGCTATCTAATATATATTAGATATATTATGTATAGATTAAAAATATAGATTATTGATGATACATCTTATTATATAAGGTATGAGATAATATAATTATATAAGATATATTTCATATCTTAATATATCTTATACATATATAGTTTACATTCTTATATAATTATATATTTATTATCATAAAATATATATTATAATAATATTCATTAAAATTTATAACATATATTTATAGAATATATATTAGCATATAATATGTAATATATTATATATTAATAAATATATTATATTAAATATTAATAACATATCTTAATATAATATATAGAGAGAATAATTTCATAAAATAGGAATTGCTGAAACAATGGGCAGACACTTATTTGGGGGGCTTTTGACATGTTTCCCAAATTACTCTTCAACTTTGTATAAATATAAACAGCTACTGGGCAGACTAAGAGTGTCTGGTTTCTCCCAACCTTATATACAACACTCATTGTTATCAATCTCATAAATCTTTGGGTTGGAGGAGCAAATCAATCGATCAGTAAACCAAAACAACTTTTGAATTTTTTTCTTTGAGTACTAGTCAGGTTAAAATATTTTCATCTGCATATGGGCCATTTGTTTTTCTTTCTCTGGAAACTGCGTGTTCTTATTTTGCGGATCATACGACATCCTCATCGGAAACAGCGCCCCAGGTCACAGCTTCTTTAGGTCTCAGGCTTCTTTGCTGTAAAATGGGGAGAGTAGGCATGCAAACCCCATGAGGGCAGCAGCCTGAATCCGAGGAGCCCAGAACATAACTGACAAGAAGCAGATGCTCGGTGGGTGGGTACTCACGGGAGGAAGAATGGAAGGAAAGGAGGCACAGTGGGAGAGTGGGAGGGCCAGAGAGAGGGTGGGAGGGAGGAAGGGTGGGACGGAGGAAGGGTGGGAGGGAGGAAGGGTGGGAGAGAGGGAAGGAGGAAGGTGGGAGGATGAGTGGGTCAGAGCAGAGGAAGGGAGGGGGGAAGGGAGAGAGGGTGGGAGGGAGGAAGGGAGGAAGGGAGGAAGGAAGGGAGGAAGGAAGGAAGGAAAGAGGGAGGAGAGAAAGAGGGAGAGAGAAAGGAGGGGAGGAAAGGAGAGAGGGAAGGGGAGAAGGCAGTAGAAAAGAAGGAAGGAAGGAAGGAAAAGAGGGAGAGAGGCTGGTGGGAGGAAGGAAGGAGGGAGGGAGTGAGGGAGAGAGAGAGGGAGGGAGGGAGGAAAGGCAGGCAGGCAGGCAGGCAGGAAGGAAGGACGGAAGGAAGGAAGGAAGGAAGGAAGGAAGGAAGGAAGGAAGGAAGGAAGGAAGGAAGGAAGGAAAAGAAGAAGGGAAGGAAGGGAGGGAAGAATAGTATCTACCTCTTAAAGCTGTTGAAGAGAGAATGTGTGTACAAAGTTTTGTAGTTCTCCACACTTGGTAAACACTCACTAAATAAGAGCTCCTAAGTGGCCGTATTTTTCCTTTTGCTTGTGGTATTATTTTCTTTATTGATTTGTAAAAATTCTCTATGCTAAGGATATTAACTCCTTACCAGTTACACTTCCCAACTGGATTTTCTTTTATCTTTAAAAATAAAAATATAGACTTTTTCCAAATTTAAAAATAACGTGTTCACTGAAAAAAAAAAAAGAGAAGAAAGAAAGAAAGACCCCAAACCATACAGAAATACATTTCTAAATGAATAAAAATTACCCACAATCCCACTACCCAGGTGGCCTGCAAAGAAGGGAAAAAGGAATCAGAAAAATAGAGGGAGGCAAAGAGGTTTGAGATGCTCTGGCGCCAGGGAGATAGGGGATGGGGAAATGGCTGCCTGGCTGCCCAGGGACTCCCAGGAGGGCTTGAACCCAGCCCACCCAAGGGTGACGCCACATGTCTGCTGGCTTTGCAAGGGGATGATGAGGCACTCTTATATTCCTCAAATTCTCTTTTTTGCTTAAGCAAATTTGAGAATGTTTCTATTTTTGCACAAAAGATGTGGACTAAGATACTCTCACATAATTTTCCGTAAATGAAATCATACTCTACCTGCTGTTTTGTAGCCCACTTCTTTCATTCAACAATATGTCATGGGCACTTTTCCAACTCAGTAAATACAGGTCAGTTTCACACATTTAATGGCTGCAAAGATTTCCATTACTGTTCTTTGATTATTGACCATTTGTATTTCTTCTTCTCTGAATAGCCTGCTCATGTCCTTTGACCATCTTTCTATTGGAAGATTTGTCTTTTTCTTATTGATTTGTAAAGGCTTTGTTTTTCTTTGCACCAGGAATATTAACCCTTCATCTATCATGTATTTAGCAAACATTCATTGTCATACTGTATTTTGCATGTTATGGTTAGGTTTGGGACTGTGTGTGTGTGTGTGTGTGTGTGTACACACGTGCTGCCGAGAAATATTTAATTTTTATGCAGTCAAATTCATTCAACAAATATTTATTGAGTAGCATAATTTGCCAGTACTGTGTTAAATGAAGAAGTAAAATGAATAAAGGTAAAACCTGTCAACCTTTACTCTTAGAGTTTCTGGCTCAGATGTTATGGTTGGAGAGGGTATCCCTTCCCCATAATTATAAAAATACTTCTATTTTCTTTTAGGTCTTTCTGTGTTTCTGTTTATTTTGTGTTTTGCATTTAACTCCTTGCCACATCTGGGGTTTCTTTTGGCCTCAAGAGTGAGTTAGAAATCCAACTTTAAATGGGGCAGGGGGCAGCAGTGTCCCCAAGCTCTTTCCCATGGCTCAGGGACCTCTCACTGGTGTCTCCCACTCCCTTGCTATGTGACACCCTTCAAGACAGAACTCTGCAGACAGCTTATGCTCTTTTAGTTTGCTGGAGGGGCAATAGAGGCATCTCAGGACTTTTGTCCTTTTTCTTAATAAAATATCTTGAGAAGATGTGGGTCCCTGATGGCTACTTTGCTTAAATGTCCAGGTTCATGAGACAATGACAAGTCCCCTACTTAGGGTAACCCCCTCCCATTAACCCCCTGGCTGCTCCCAGAGTCTCCAGCCACAGGTGCCCTCTCTCTCCCCTCAGTGGACTTGTCCTGGACATACACAGTTTGATCTTTCCGATCACTCACCATTTCCAGGGCCTCTTCCCCTGGTCACCTCAATCCCACCCCAAGTTTAAAAATATCTACTCCACTGCCCCTGGTGCTAGCTAGCTAAAAAAAAACCATTCCCACCCACACTCCCAGCCAGCCCTACCCTTGTTCCAGAGTTTGCAGATGCATGTTACAATGTAGTCCAGAAAAGCTAGATCTAACAGACTCAAGACAGGCAATTCAACATGAAGTTCCATTCCCATTTAACCTGTAAGTGCCCACGTAAAGAGGCTCTGTTCTCCCTGAAGTAGACATAACACCTAGGACTGATGTTCCTTCCCTGGCATTTGACCAGATGGGTCGTTCAGGCAAAGATATGGGTATGGCAACTTGGTCCATGGTCTGAAATATCATAGTCTACATTACTTACTGAGTAAATTCAACTCTTTCAGAATTTGCTTTCCCTCACCTTGCTTCCCTGCCAGAATACTCAGTATCCCAAAGTATCTCTCCAGGAGCCGTATCCCTGGGGATCCCAGTACTTGAGCTACCTCCCTTAGCCCATTTATGCCTAGTGTTCCATTACTGGAACGCTAAGCATGTGGGAGTTATTTATATCCTACTGCTCAAGGTCATCACCAACGTCTGATTGTAAAAATTCAAAAAATTGCAAACTCAGGCATGAATGGGTTAAGGACCTGAGATCAAATAGGATGTGCCTCATGCCCTGCCATTGTGTGGTCCTCAGGAGCTCTGTGCAAGATAAATAATTATTGCCATTCAAATTCTATTTCCCCACTGACCTATGTGAACGTTTCAGGGGTGTGTGAGTCTCAGTATGGACTGGTCTTTATGAAGCAAGGTCTGCAAACACTTTACTTTCACCAAACGAGCTCCTGACTGCTCAGCCAATGAAGGAAACAGGGTCTAGGCCCATGAAAGGAGGTCAAATTTATGCTGGGAGACCAGCATAAAAACAAGTGAAATGCAACCCACCATGCCAGAAAAGCTAGGAAAGCAGGTTCCCAACACATAGGGACTTAACAGCCAACATTTTCCATTCCGTACAGCATGTGTAGTGGTTCAGAGCATGAACTATGATGTCAGACAATACTGGGTTGAATCCAGTATCCACCAGTGCAAGCAAGTGACCTTAAGTTTTAACTTCTCCAAACCTTGGTTTCCTTTTCCATGAACCAGGAATGACAAGTCATGCTTGAAACTGACGGATGTTCTCATGGAGCGCATGAGACAAGACAAGAACAGAACTTAGCATGATGATATTGAGCTTTTAGTAAATATGGGCAGTGGTGGTCCTTCTTATTTAGTATTCAATGGTTAATCCCATTAGTAGGGTGTGGGGGTAGATGGGAGCCTTTTCATAAAGTAATCAGCCCCTGATACCCACTTTGTGGGTTTGAGACTCTGTACCCAGGGTAAGAAAGCTGAAACTCTACATGACAGGTCAAACCTTCTCGCTCCAATCCTGAACAATGCCCAAACAGCGCCAGGAGCCTCAACAAAGCTCTGAGCTGACAGGGAGCCTGGAAGAGAGCTTGGTACACCCCTACTGTACCGATCAAGAAAGCATGGGTCTGAATGAGAAAGCCAGGAGGTAGCACTGCTGGGATAAGAACTCGTGGCCCTTGCCTCTGACACCAATCCCACTGTATTTCACTGAGATTTAAAGACCAAGAGAAGCCTTGGCTTGCAAGACTCATGTCCATCCCATGTCATCCTGCTGAGATTCTAGAACCAGGAGCAAGCCTGGGGTTGTGAGACCCACATTCATCCCACAGCATGCTGCTGAGAGTCTAGAACCAGGAGTGAGACTGGGGTTGTGAGACCCAAGTCCATCCACTGCATCTTGGTGAAATCCTAGAATCTGGGGTACCCTGGGATTAGAAGCAGCTTCTCCTGAACCTTCTGTGTCAGTTGGAACTCAAGCCCATCCCAAGAAAACACCTTTTCCCAGGAGAAAGATTTAAAATAATCTAAGAAATTGTTTAGAAAAAAAATTAGCCTCTTTGGTAAAAAGAGCTGGCATAAAGGTGAGCTTGGGAGTACTTCTGGAGGGAATGCTATCTTGGCTTTGGATCCTAAAGGTCCCTGGTAGGTGGGGGAGTGGGGTGGGGCCACACACTTAGACTTGCACACATCTCCAAGGGCAGAAACACTTCACTTCATCTTCATCTGCCACCACCCCTCCCTTGCCCCTGACCCCTGCAGCCACCAGAACGTGGCCTTCCACCAAGCCCTTGCTGGATAAGAGTTAACCAAGGCTAAGAGGAATGTGAGTCACCAAGACCTTTCTCCTCCTGGCCTTGAGGTTAAGGAGCGCTAACAACAGAGGACATATGTCTGGAGAAGTCCAAATAACTGTTGTAGGAAAAGAAGGTAGTCACACAAAACTTATTTTGAAACGTATTAAGACACTTCATGTGTAAATACGTTTGATGCAAAGTCTACGATTTGGATGCTTGAAGATAAGATATAAAGTCACATTATTTTAAAATTATGACATCCTAGGAGTCCACACACATACATATAAATATAGACAGCTATATGGATACATAGACAGATACATAGGTAGATATACATATAGATACCTACATACACAGATAGATACATAGATATGAACACAGAAGATACATACAGACATACATTCACATAAACACAGATAGATACATACATACATAGACATACACATACAGACATACATTCACACAAACACAAATAGATACATACATACATAGACATACACATACATTCATACAAACACAGATAGATACATAGATACATACATATATACATACATAGATACATACGTACTTTCATACAAACACAGATAGATACATACATATATACATACATAGATACATACGTACTTTCATACAAACACAGATAGATACATAGATGCACAGATAGATACACACATAGATAGATAAATACTTTTCTTTTATCTGAACCAATAGGCCCTCAAAAAAGAGCAGATACTGTATATAGAAACATAATGTTTTTCTATTGATTGTGATTATATTATTGGAAATGAGCTCTTCTGGAAAAAGAGGTGGTCTTTAAATATATCAAGCAACTTGTAATAATGTAGCAATTTATTAAGATGACATATTTTAAGTAAAAATTAGAATTCTATTTCAATGGCATTTGAAAAAAAAGAAGAAGAAGAAAAAGAAGTACCAAATAAGAGTGAAAATAGCCAGGCTTATTTTTATTCTTGGCACTGTCACCTAAAGGCTCAAATGGAAACAGCAGTGACGATTCAGCTAAACAGGATCGCATGGGCTGGAATGGCTCCTTGGCTCCTTGCTGCACGCTCGCTGCCTACTTGCGCCCCCAGTAGAGTGCCCGGAGGACTGCAGCCTCAGACCTAGGAGCGACTGACCCAACAGCCCTGAGCTCCTGTCCCCTACTGTGAAGTGGGTCCCCACACAGTCACTTCATCCAGACAACAAGCACCAAGCAAGGGTCCCAGAGCCCTGGGTGTGACAGCCACTCCACCTCTTATTTTACGCATTCCTCTCTGTCTTCAGCAGTTACCATTTTTCTATTTTTTGATGTTTCTATGACTTTTATTTGAAACATTGTTTTTTTATTTTTAATTTTTAATTCTGGGGGTACATGTGCAGATGTGCAGGTTTGTTACATAGGCAAACATGTGCCATGGTGGTTTGCTGCACCTGTTACCCCATCACCTAGGTATTAAGCCCAGTATTCATTAGCTATTTTTCCTAATGCTCTCTGTCCCCCCACCCCACTCCCTGACAGGCCCCAGTGTGTGTTGTTCCCCTCCCTGTGTCCATGTGTTCTCATTGTTCAGCTCCCACTTATAAGTGAGAACATGTGGTGTTTGGTTTTCTGTTCCCGCGTTAGTTTGCTGAGGATAATGGCTTCCAGCTCCATCCATGTCCCTGCAAAGAACATAATCTCCTTCCTTTTTATGGCTGCATAATATTCCATGCTGTATATGTGCCATATTTTGTTTATACAGTCTATCATTAATGGTAATTTGTGTTGATTCCATGTCTTTGCTATTGTGAATAGTGCTGCAATGAACATACACATACATATATCTTTATGATAGAATGATTTATATTCCTTTGGGTATATACCCAGTAATGGAATTGCTGGGTCAAATGGTATTTCTGGTTCTAGATCTTTGAGGAATCACCATACTGTCTTAATACTTTTCTATAAGCTGAAGAGGACTGCGATTTCTCCAGTGACGCAAAATTCGAGTATAAATGAGCAAATGGAGGTACATGGCTAATTGATTGCATATGGCTGATGGAGGCAGGGCTGAAACTTCAGGAAGTGAGGCTTCTGATGGTGTCTCTGGAATGTGGTCCTGCTTGGGTCTTACAGGCTGAATTTCCACATGACAACCGTGAGAAGGTACACACACACACACACACCCCCCTACATTCACACACTCATGTTCCCACACCCAAACACACTCCACAGTCTTTCACACACACATGAAGGTGATCTCTTTTTAGAAAGTAATATCTTAAAGTACAACAGTTCCAAAGAATTCAGGATCCAGAGACCTCCCTGGGAAACCCACTTGCTTTCTCCTTTTGGGTCACTCAGGTGGGTTTAGTTCTATACATGTGTGGGAGCAGCAATGAGTCCAGTGCTTCATCTTTATGTCTCTGTTAACATGAGGGATGCATGTCACATTGGAGTGCCTTCATTTTTTAAAATAAAAATAAAAGGGAAGAAAACATGGGCTTAACTCAAAGGTCTCCTTTGGTGCTAAAGATTACCATGCAACAATAGAGTGAGATGTGTCAGAAGCTGCCCCTTTCTCGTCTACACTGGATGCGTCCCTGCATGCTGGGTTATTGTGCATGAGGAATGACCCAGCCAGTGGGAAGCCTATGGGTGGCTTATGCATGTTGTGATAAAATGTAAATGCACTAGAAAGGTCACCGGCAGAGTGATCATTACCATTGTGGAACTCTGACCAATTTGCCATTCAAGAGCATCATCGATGACTCAAGCCGCTCATGGGGCCCTTAAATACACACACCCAGGGGCACACCCACAGCCGATGGGCATTGTGGCTGCTAGTGTCTCTCGGTATGTGTGTCAGCGCCTGCAGACGCTCCTTCTCTGGCATTTAAGGAGAGCAAAGTAGAGGGGGAGGAGCACCTCGCTGTTTGGCCCATAATCGTCTCTCTTGTAAAGAGCATCACGCTGCTGAGCCAAGCTCTCCCAGAGGCCTCCTAGCCCCTTTCTCTGGAACTGAGGCTGTGCATGGGGGGCAGGACACTGTCACCTGTGCCCTATTACAGAAGGACGCCATGCCAGCATCACATTACACAGAATAGTGGCACGGTGCCCTTCACCCCTCGTAGCTGTGTGGACCTAGCTTACCATAAAAAAAAAGCACCTACTCGACTAGCTCACCATAAAAAGCACCTACTTGAGGCCAGCCCGGGACCATCACTCTCACCTGTATCCGTGGAGACCTTGAGCATCCAGTGCATTGAGAAGGCCCAGGTGCTGCCCAAACCCCCCATCTCTACTACTGCTTTACCTCCGGAATGTCATTGCCTTCCCCCAACTGCCTCTGCTGCCTTTCCCCATATGTAATTCCCACAGCAATGCAATAAGGCATTTGTTCCTTCAATTAACAGACTTTCACTGCAAACCTACTTTGTGCAGTTCCCTCTACTGATACTCATCAAATCTCAGCTCACTGCTCAGTGCTCTGGCATGGGACAGGACAAACAAGTAGAAGGATCATTAGGTATGCCCTCCTTTCTCCCCAGGCAGGAAACACTAAGAGCCTTAAAGCAACGTTTCAAAGGACCATGGCATCCCCAGAAGTGACAATGTCTGCTTGTGGGGACTGGTTCAATAAGGAAAGCTTCCTGGAAGAGCTGGCAATCCGGCTGAGTGTTAAAAGATGGGTAGAAATTTGACAAGTCGAGAACTCAGAGGGTATTCCAGAGAGAGGGAACAGAAAGTTTGTAGGGACTGAGCTACTTCCAGGATGGCCCAAGGTCATTGCATGGTACAGGGTATGGGGACAGAGAGCCAGGAGCAGCGGAAAAGGCAACCCAAGGCTCAAGTCCTCCTTATACCTGGAGAACAGATTCCCCAGGAACCCCTGGAGAGTGGACATTCCTTCAAGATGTTCATCCAACAAAAATCTAAAAAGTACCTACTATGTGCCAGGCACTGAATACACCCTGGCATCATTATGGAGGCTTTTGGCAGTACAGGCAAGAAACAAAATTATCATCACAACTGAATCCTGATGCATTTGACTACCCTGACAAAGATAAGATCCACTGCCCATTACCGAAACCAACCGCTACAAAGGCTGGCCTCCCTCCCCGACCTCTACTGAGTCTCTTGCTGCGACTTTCCCTGCACTGTGTCTTTCTTCTCTGAGTCACACCCTTCCTGCTTTGCCATGACCCCAACCACTGCCTGACACTGAATCCCAGCCTAACTGCACACTTGGGGCTAAAAGGATTTTCTTCAAATCAGATACCCCCATAAAGAACAGCTGGGCTGAGACTGAGTTGGTAAACTGGTCCCAAGTTCTGTCTTGGCTGTGCAACCTTGGACAAATCCCTTCTGCCCTGTGGGCCTACGTTCCATGTCTATAAGAGGTTGTATTTGCCTGCTATCTCCCCATCAGATGATTCTATGATTCTGTAGACACCTTTCTCTCCATTTGAAACACCTGCATGCCTCTTTGCTTGTTCAGAGGCTGACTTAGCCTCCTTCCAGGCCTCCTTCCCCATTTTCCTTTCCTAGAACAGCAAGAAGATCCTACACTTGTCTGTTCATTCATTTATTCGACAAATATTTATTAACTGCTGACTTAGTACCAGATACTACTGCAAGCTCAGAGACACCACAAGTACACAAGACTTCCTTTTCTTCCTGGACCTTAGCCTGTCCTTTGCCCTGGCACCGGAGTCTTCACTTGCAGGGTCTCACGCAGCTCAGCCTACACCTTATAGCCAACATCTCACTGCATTCTCGCATCTTTCTATGAGGAGGCATCACAAATGGCTAAGCCCAGTTAAGTAATGTACTATGTGAAGGGTAGAGTTTACACGATTTACTTGGTGTCCCAATACCACAGCAATAGTGAAGCCGAGACCTGGGTCTGCTGACTGTCAGCCTAACTCACAGTTAGGCTTTTGGCCATAATGTGTAATCTTGGAAATACTCACAAAGACCAATCTGATGTGCTTCATAGAGAACAGCTGAGGGGGCTTTTTTTTTTTTTTTTTTTTTTTTTGAGATGGAGTCTTACTCTGTTGCCCAGGCTAGAGTGTAGTGGTATGATCTTGGCTCACTGCAACCTCCACCTCCCAGGTTCAGGCAATTCTCCTGCCTCAGCCTCCCAAGCAGCTGGGATTACAGGTGCACGCCACCGCCCCCGGCTGATTTTTGTATTTTTAGTAGAGATGGGTTTTCACCATGTTGGCCAGGCTGATCTTGAACTCCTGACCTCAAGTGATCTGCCCACCTTAGCCTCCCAAAGTGCTGAGATTATAGGGTCTTCTTTTAAGTTCTGAAATACCCTCAAAAAGGCCCCAAACATTAATTTTGAGCAATGTCCTTGGGTCCTGTTCTTGGGCCATAGGTTAGATGGAACGAAGGAGGGATGACAGGATGGGGCACCCATAGAGCTGACCCAGTACTAGAAACTGAGCCCAAAGTCCACGTGAGCTGGGTCAGAAGCATCGCCACTGCCTGCACATTGGAAGTCTGGTTAAGTCCATTGTCACACCCTTCAGACAGCAGATTCATCCCAGCCTTACCGGGTGCCTTCAAAATGCAAGTTGTAAAAGGAATGGCGGAGTGAAGTCGAAGCAAGACGCCTGCAACTTTGCAAGGAGCCCAGTGCTTCTGGTAATAGCTGTTCCCGTAGTGCAAAGTGTCCACTTGTCGGGACACTGACCTTAGCTGTAATGAACCAGTCATAACTTCTCATCCCAGGGGCCTACGGTCCCCCTACCTTGTCTCTATCTGCCTTGTCTGTCTGTGCAGATTTCCAAGCCAATTCTGTTCTGATCTCAGAATCAAGTATTCAGGTTTTTCTAAGCAATGTTTCTACATACAAATAATTATTCACGTGTTCTGAACCTTTTTTTAAGGAAGTTTTATTATTATTTTAGTAAAATAGCTGAATGAGAGGGATGGGCAAACAGAGGCAGGGTTGAGAAGGCCAGGTTGATATTAATATTTTAACTATTGTTGCTATTTTAATGGCCACCCTGCTGCCTTGTGTCTGTGCAGCCATTGCTCTCTGTGCTTCTCGGAAGAGTTGCAAACACTCCAGGTATGAGGAGCACCCTAGAAAACTTGAGCTCAACCCATAACAGAGATGCTTAACACACCGTATCTGCCTGATGCTCACTAGCTAGAATTTTCTGGCCCCTGCAGGAACCTCTTATCCAGGACCTGGTGCTGAGGAACAGCCCCTAAGTGGAACATAAGAGACCTCAACATCATGATACGATTTTTTTCCCAAAGCACTCAAGACTTCTATGACCAAACATGGCCAAACTTTGATCTACTTCTAAAGGACAGAGATGGTTCCAGAGAAATCTCAGGCCCACGACAAATGCCCCGAGTGATGGGGAAGACTGAATTTCTACTACCTGGATGCCCTAAAATGTTCCAAATTATGGATTTGTTTTTCTTCTTTCTCTTGGTCTATGTGTCTATGAAATGAGCCTTTTAATCCAGCAAAGCTTGTCACATTTTCAATTTCTGTGCTAAGTAAAACAACAAAAAGTAAATTAGTGTTGCATATGTAATGGACATTAGAAAAAAAGTCTGAAGGAAATTCTATTAAGCCTACTGCCTGGTTACCTCGTTCTCTGCATGGGCATGCCTGTTTCTAAAGCAAAGCCTTACATTTTCTCTAACAAAGGTTTGACGTTCCCTAAAATGTCAGCTAAAGTTGTCAATAAATATGGCTGGTGACTGGGCAGGGGAGGAAGGTTTCATGACACACGTTTTCATTAGCACACTTACAGAAGAAAAAAATATTTTAGTACTTAAAAAAACTAAAGTCATGACAGCTGCCCAGAACTATGTGCACTGAGGGATGGGCAAAAAAAAAAAAAAAAAAAAAAAAAAGTGAGTAATATTGCAAGAGAGATATTTAAGGAAAGCAATGATTGAACTTTAAAAAAATACTGCAGACTCAAAATGCTGGCGGCAGACTGACTGCTATTTTAACCAAAGCTGCTGATTTCCGAGAGGTCTTCGGCTTTTACATATTTGTGTCTTGCAAATGTTGGGCATTATGGTGTTGCGATAGGTGTGGCTGACTTTGAAATTCAAGCTCAGGGCGTCTGTGGTCCGTGAACCTGGTCCTGATAGGGCTGGCTAGTCAGAAGCAAAACTGGCTAGTTACGAAACTACCATAGTATATGCTTTATCTCCACCGCATTTAAAGGATTTACCTATCTATCCTGCTGCAGACCCACTCATTGAGTAAGAGCCAACAGCATATGATTGTGTTAATTAATCTGCTATTGTGAGTACAGGAACAGCTGCAGTGGTCTCGTGGATACGTTGTCAAAAGAAAACAATGTAATGTTAAGCCTCTGACTGCATATTCTGTTACAAAGAAGGTTTATGAGAAGTTAAATTCATAAATCACAGATCATTTTTATAATAATAATAAATAATATCTGACCTTTCAAAGGAAGGTTTGAGTGTTCTTAATTTCGTCTTGAAATATGTTCTGATATATGATACCTCAGCTTTAACACAATTCTTTGTTTTGAAAACAAACATTCCCCAGAAATGATGGGAAGGGGGAAGGAGCTATAGAAATGACCTCTGACTGTATGAGATACATGCCATTGTAGTGCTAACAAAGATCAGAGCCCAAAATATCAAGTTAAAAGAAAAACTTGTTGGCATGCATCCAATGTCTCATATAATAAAAACGCAATTTCTAATACTATGCAGAAATGGAGAGAAAGGGGACATTCATTATGGGAAACACACATATTATTTACACGGGCTTTATCTTTCTTTATGCAGATAAGGCACAGAGGGCACTTTCTGTCTAATTAATATTCTGTGTCCCTTCATGATCCGACCTGCCCACCCCCACCCTCACCCAAAATACAACCCACATTCTGTGCCCATTGCCTATGTACATATATCCAGTTAGTGAGCCAGGCAAAGGAAGACAGACTTAGACAAAGGAAAATAAAACTCTGTGTTCTGGTACTTAATCCAGAGCCATAAACTGTAGCAAAAGTCAGCGAGAAAACACAAGACTGATCAAGGAATATAAAGTTGAACTATGGCTAACAGGATTTTATCAGGAGTAACGTCTTGTATATCTTTGAGGAGGACTTAAAAAAAAAAAGAGAAGGAAAGGAAAAGAAATCATTGAGTTTCCCCAAGGGACCCACAGAGGAGTCCCCACACATTTGACATAAGTCCTGGCATCTGGTTCAACCCAAACTGGCTTGGGGGACACAGGAGGCTGAAATTGTGATTTCCAGCACCTATTATTTCAGAACAATTTTTTGTTAGTGTACGGGTCTCCATGCTATTTGGTTTTCATTCTCCCTCATTTTTAAATGAAAAATCCATTTGAGAGAAAAGACAAACTGCCTTAGGACTGCCGGGAGGGGAGGGCAGGGGACACAGATGAAGTGGGTCTGATCCCTTTGTTCTGGGAGATCGCAACAAAAGGAAGCTATTTTTAGCCATGGATTGGCATTGTATTACCAGGTACGTGTATCGACCTGATAACTGGAGAGGGACTCTGGAACTCCCCACAACACACACTGTGGTGTCATTGGCTGCAGAGGCTCACGCACTCCAGGAAGACAAACTTGGAAGAACAATCTTAACCCAGAAAAATTTACTGAACAGGAGACAGAAGGCCTTCTGTCTTATTTTGTTCACCTTGTGCTGTGAAAGGAACAATGTCCCCAGAATTCTTTTCTTTCTGAAAGTCGCTTCTCTTAGATGCCATTTTAAAGGAGTTTATGGGGAGGAAAATTGTAATTAACCAAAACACCCTGCTCCTTGAGTCAGGATAGGACTTGCCCTTTGTTTTCATGAAGATAGGCAACATTGTCTCTAGTGACATCAACCACGGTTCTTGGACAGGACTTGGTAGACACTGGAGCCATAGTTAAATACTTTCTCATTGGATTTTGCATATTCACCCCACCTTCCCTCGCCTCCTAACCTGGGTCCCGGGTCCTCAGTGCCTGCCCACTCTTGTTCATTGCTAACACCCTCAACTCCCCTAAAGACAGCTTTCTCCAACAAGCAGCCAGCCCTTAGTCACTGGGCTAGGGCGCCTGGCAAACAAAGTCCTCATTATAACCAACTTTTACATTTTCCCTTCCAAACCCAAAGTTTTCACTCTAAGATTTAAAAGCCCATCTTTTCTTATACCAAAATAAAAACTCTTTCGTGGGCAATCCCGAATACTTGACATTTCCATGTATTGGACCCTAGCAAACAACATCATCATCTTGGGGTGCCCTAGGACATACTTAGGAGAGAGTGCCCTTTGGATAACAATAGGGCCTTATTTCTGCTTACAGGAAGAGTGCGTGGGAGAAGGAAGAAAATGCCCACTGCCAGCCAGCACGGAGGTTTCTTTATCTAAGTGGTGAACGCTGTTATCTCTGTGGCAAGGGGGAGCCTACAGTGACCCTAAAAAGTCAGTGGTCCACATTAGGTATCCACTGCCAGTTCAGTAAGGGATGTGAGCTGGCCCCTTTCTTCCTCAGACCCCTGTGTTCTCATCTGTAAAATGAAGATCTAAACAAGGATATACAACCCCCTCCCGGAGATGAAATGGTCTATAAATTCTAAAATGTTCATTTTGAATATGTATGATTCTTTCATCCTGATTGAAGAAAACTTGCCTAATAGGATCTTCTATTGCTAGCCACAGGGAGTCATCTCACCATTCTAGGGCTTATCAAGAAAGGATGAACGAAGAGATTATGTTTATTCAACAACAAAACTGTTTTCTGGTCTGACAAGTGGTCAACTTGTTAAAAAGAAAAAAAGTTAGCAATGGCTTTTATCCTCCAATCATGTGTACTTTTCTCTGCAGGTTCACATGAACTTGGACCAAGTCAGATCCTCCAAAACCAAACTCGGTTAAAATATGCATTAGGTACATAGGAGGATCGCAATGGAAGCAAGTAGGTTTGAAGCACATGCTTGGTCCTGGTAGGACTCATACAAGAACAGAGTGTGCACCCTTTGAGAACTTGCAAATCATGTCAGAACAATCTATGACCAAGTACCATATTGGAAATTCAGAATTTGTTCTACTTCTTTAGCCTCTTCAGCAAACTTTCACATTCTATTCAGCAAAGTATTCCATGGTTGTATTTGTGGAAATCTGGAACATACAGAAATCTATGAAAAGAAATGAAAATAACTTCGGATTCTACTACCTGACGACGACTGTCAGTATCACTTTTATAGACTCCTTTCTAATCATATTTATTTAAATCTGATTAAAGTTTGTATTCAAATATAAACAAAACAGAAGTTACATACAGTTTTATATTTTATTTTTTCTCAACATAATATTGTATGTTTTTATTATTTTATTTTATTTATTTTTACTTTCATTTTTAGAGACGGAGTCTTGCTCTGTTGCCCAGGCTGGAGTGCAGTGGTACAATCATAGCTCACTGCATTCTGGACCTCCCGGGTCAAGCAATCCACCCACCTCACCTTCCCTAGCAGCTGGTACTATATGCATGCACTGCCACATCTGGCTAATTTTTAAAAATTTTTTTGTAGAGATGGGGTCTTGCTATGTTACCCAGGCTGGTATCAAACTCCTAGTCTCAAGTAATCCTCCCTCCTCGGCCTCCCAAAGTGTTGGGACTACAAGCCTGAGCACCACACCCCAGCTTGTGAGTATGTTTTGAAACTGTTATTCTTCAATGCATGATTGTTAATGGCTACGATCAAATATACAAGTCACAAATGGCTGTAACTTTCTTCTTGTTTCTGTGTTTTGTTTTCTGTTCCCTGTTGAATTGAGCTCCCTACGAAAGATAAGCCTTGTCCCCTTTGGGTTTGGAAGACTTCCTGACACATTTCTTTAGAGCCCCAGGTATCAAAAGAGAGCTTGAGCTGTGGGTTCTCTGCCCCAGCGATTCTACAAGGGGGCTGGTCTTGCAGATACCTTGGGCAGGCCAGTATATAACGTCCTGATTTGCAATGATCTATTTGTCAAGAAACCTCTGTCAGCAGCCCTAGCACTTAAAGAGACTCTAATGCTTCGGGAACTGGAAGTCATGTATAAAATGAGGAACAATAATAATTCAACATAAGCTGAATTTAAGAGTACTGTAAAAGCCATAAGCCAATCTTCAACAAAAAGTAGACATCTTGCTAAAAACCACATTAGCAGCACACTGAAGCCTTGGCCACTTATCTCCTCCAAGGGGAGAAGAAAGGGGAGGGAGGCTGTGCATTTGCAACCCAGAACTCTCTTCAGCACAGATTCCTTCAGCCATCCCCTCAACCCGCCCTCTGCCCCTGGCTTGCTTTCCTTTTAGCAAAGGGGTAAGAGTTAATGCCACATGAAAGTGTCTATGTGATTCGATGCTCAGAAGAGTCTGTTGAGACTTTCAGGGTTTTTTTTTTTTAAATAAAAAATAGCTAGATAATTTTCCTTTTTGAATTTTTAAAATTAATAATAAGACTTGCTCCTTGTGAGATGAAAGAAATCACATTTCAGACATTAAAGGACTAAGGGAGAAAAAGAAACCACATCTCCAGATTCCGGGAATGGGTCAGGAATCGATTCATGAAGAGTCCCCACAAAGTAGCAGGGTGAAACGGGCACTTCCCGAAGCCAAGCTTAGGGGAGATTCAGGCTGGAGGTTTCACATCCTCCAGAACACCTTAGAGGGCCACTGACATTGAAAAACCCAGGACTAAAAAAAAAGGGAGACAGTAAATGTGCCTGCTAACTAGAATTAGAGAGATATATCTGGGTCCAAACTGGGTCTTTCTATTAGAACACCAGGAAGGTCTAGGGATAGTCACCCCACACTGGGAGGGCAATCTGTAAGTAGATGTCAGATCCCATGAAGAAGAATTGAACAGGGCTCAGGAGCAGACAGATAAGTGGTACCACCTAGAAACCTGGGAACTGCTGTGGCTGCCGGCAGAAGCCCTAAATGAGCTGGGTAATATTTCTGGAGCAAGTTGCATCCTGATATTTTAAGCTGAGAGTTTTATTGCTGCTGAAACCATACAGTTGAAAAGGAAATTGAACAGCCTTCTCTCTAAATCATCTGATTTATAGAAATTGAAATTGATTCATATAATTGGAGACCACTAATTATAGGAGTTGAAGAAGAAAGATTGTATGCCAAAGTTCTAATTGCTGAACTATCAAAGTTAGTCAAGATTTGTTTCAGGGAATGGGGGAAATTGTCATTTTCTATAGAATGCCAGGGAATGTGATCATTATGCTAGTTTACTACTATCTCTTTGGTCCTTACTTCAGGTTTTTGAAGAACAAAACAGTAAGTTTGACCTCCTTAACATGCACCAGGGGGTTGAGTTTTCTAATTTTTTAAAAAAATTTTATGGAAGTAATGTTATACATCATAAAATATATGGACAAAAGAAAATGAAAGAGGGAGGAAGGGAGGGAGAGAGAAAGAGAGAGAGAGACAGAAACAGAGAGAGAGACAGAAACAGAGAGAGAGAGAGACTGAGAAGGCACCAGTTCTATGCCTTAAAGCCTCTGCAGTAATTATTTCGGCATTTCTCCCTCCCATTGCTTTACTGTGCACAGCTTTTCACATGGCCCGGCCCCTGGTCCACATTCGGTTGTATTTCCTTCTTTTGTTCTTGTGCACACTCCTGAAAACCATCATTGTAAATGGCTGCATCATGTCCATCAAGGAGCTCTGTCTCCATGGAATGCCCCAATGCCATACATTTTAAGACAATTCCAGTTTTAATTTTTGACATTTTAAACGATGTTATAATGAACACTTCCACACAGGTAACTTTTTTCATACTTTGGATAAATTTCTTAAAATAGATTCTCAGAAGCAGATTTACTGGGTCAACGAGTTTAATGTGTCATTACTCCTGATGGGTATTGACAAATTGTCTTCTACAGATCTTTCAACCACTTAGAATGCCACCAGCATTGTTGGAAGTCCTGGCTTCCTGTATCCCTGGCAGGCAGGAGTTTCAGTTTTTAATATTTGTTATCATTCAATAGACCAAATTGGCAACTGGTTCTTTATTTAAGTTTGTAATTTTTAAATACTAGAGCAGATGACCTGTGTTCCTTCTACTTAGTAGTTTTATTTCCTCCTTAGGTGAATTATCAGCATTTGCCCTTTATCTGAGCCAAGGAAATATTTGTGGAGTACTAGGACCAAGCCCAAGTAGACCAAAAACAGATGAGTTATTATAGAAAATACATGTAAGAAGTCAGGAAACAACAGATGCTGACAAGGCTGTGGAGAAATAGGAACGCTTTTACACCATTGGTGGGAATGTCAATTAGTTCACCCATTGAGGAAGTCAGTGTGGAGAATCCTCAAAGACCTAGAACCAGAAGTACCATTTGACCCAGCAATCCCATTACTAGGTATATACCCAAAGGAATATAAATCATTCTATTATAAAGATACATGCACATGTATGTTCACTGCAGCACTATTCACAATAGCAAAGACATGGAATCAACCTAAATGCCCATCAATGATAGACTGTATAAAGAAAATGTTGTACATGTATACCATGGAATACTATGCAGCCATAAAAAGGAATGAGGTCATGTTCTTTGCAAGGACATGGATGGAGCTGGATGCCATTATCCTCAGCAAACTAATGCAGGAACAGAAAGCCAAACACTGCATGTTCTCACTTTTAAGTGGGAGCTGAACGATAAGAACACATGGACACAGGGAGGGGAACAACACACACTGGGGCTTGTCAGCGGGGAGGCTGGGAGGGAGAGCATCAGAATAAATAGCTAATGCATGTGGGGCTTAATACCTAGATGATAGGTTGATAGGTGCAGCAAAGCACCATGGCACATGTTTACCTATGTAACAAGCCTGCACGTCCTGCACATGTATCCCAGAACTTACACAAAATAAATTTTAAAAAGAAAAAAAAAGAAAGAAAATACATGCGTCACTGGCAGACTGAGCACCCTCTCCCTTTCCTGATGGATAATAGTGACGCCAGCCCCCACCTAATGAAACACACATTTACGGGTCTCAGAGCAACTTCCACAGCTTCTCTGAGCCCATCTTCCCTTGCTATGGGTTCTCCAGGTTGGAGATACGATAAAAGCAGGCTTAGAACATCTTTCTCTGAAATTTGATATTTTTTGCTAATGAGGTATCCCAAATTAAGAAAAAAACCTGAGAAAATGACATTAATTTGGAACAATTAGAAAATCAACAAAAGTTTGATTTTCTACTTTACAAAGCTTATAGCACTTTACAAACAAAGTAATTAATCCTTATAACAAAGAAAAGATGTTGTCCCCCCACCCCACTGCCTGCTTCCTGAGTTCCAGAAAAGTTAAGAGCCTTTACACGGAGTTCCACAGTCTTTGCTAAAAGGCCAAGAGAAGACGAAGAAAAAAGAAGATCCAATGCTTGCTCAAGGAAATGAAACAAGAAGCTCATGGGTCCTGCACAGAGATGAGCTTTAAGAACAGCAAGTAGATGTCCAGAATCAGTAAGTCTACAGAGACAGCAAAGAGATGTGCGGTTGTCTTGGGCTGGGGCTTGGGGGTTGGGAGTTGCTAGCTAAAGGTTGCAGGGTATCTTTTCTGGGATGATAGAAATGTCCTAAAATTGTTTGTGGTGATGGTTGCACAATTCTCTGAATAGACTAAAAACCATTGAATTCTACACTTTGCATTAACTGTATGATATGTGAATTATATCTCAATAAAGCTGTTACCAAAAAAAATAGCTAGAGGCTTGAAGGAAATCATGGGAAGAAGGAAACATGCAGGGGCAGAACCTTAGCAAGGTTTGATTTCCTTTTTTTATTTTATTTTATTTATTTATTTATTTTTGGGGGGACAGAGTCTCACACTGTTGCCCAGGCTGGAGTGCAGTGGTGCGATCTCAGCTCACTGCAAGCTCCACCTTCCGGGTTCACACCATTGTCCTGCCTCAGCCTCCCGAGTAGCTGGGACTATAGGTGCCCGCCACCACGCCCGACTAATTTTTTTGTATTTTTTAGTAGAGACGGGGTTTCACCATGTTAACCAGGATGGTCTTGATCTCCTGACCTGGTGATCCGCCCTCCTCGGCCTCCCAAAGTGCTGGGATTACATGCGTGAGCCACCGCGCCTGGCAACAAGGTTTGATTTTCTACTCTACAAAGCTTATAGCACTTTACAAAGTAATTAATCCTTATAACAAAGAAGAGATGTTGTCCTCCCCACTTTCCTGAGTCCCAGAAAACTTAAGAGCTCTCACACGGCATTCCACAGTCTTTCCAAAAAAGATCAAGGAAGAGAAAAAAAAAAAGAAGAAGAAAAAAGAAAGTGTGCTACTTGCTCAAAGAAATAAAACAAGAAGCTCATGGGTCCTGCACAGAGATGGGCTAACAGCACACAGAAAGAACAAGGATGGGGCGAAATATTTAGTTGATATATTAAAGAATCAGGCTGGGCGCGGTGGCTCACGCCTGTAATCCCAACACTTTGGGAGGCCAAGGTGAGCAGATCACGAGGTCGGGAGTTTGAGACCATCCTGGCCAACGTGGTGAAACCATGTCTCTACTAAAAATACAAAAAAAAAAAAAAAAAAAAAAAAAACTACAAAAAAAAAAAAAAAAAAAAAAAAAAAAAAAAAAAAGCTGGGCATGGTGGCAGGTGCCTGTAATCCCAGCTACTCGGGTGGCTGAGGCATGAGAATCACTTGAACCCAGGAGGCAGAGGTTGCAGTGAGCTGAGATTGCACCACTGAACTCCAGTCTGGTGACAGAGCTAGACTCCATCTCAAAAAAAAAAAAAAAAAAAAAAAAGAATCAAAATGAGAGAAAACACCCCACAATGATGAATTTGAATTTCTGGGACACACATTCATCCATTCAACAGAGTACACGGAGTGTGTCTGGGTGGTCAGGCCTAGGAGGGAGTGAGAGAGAGAACACCTGTGATTCGATGGGGCAGGGTGCACCAGCGGGGACAGGCTGGGTTTAACAGAGACTTGGGGTCAGGGGGATGGCTTCCAAAGGAAGGCAGAAGTCAGCCTGGCAAAGAATTGGGATGGCGGGGTAGAGGGGGATTCCCAGTAGAGAGAGCTGAACACACAAAGACCCAGAGGAATGATGGAATACAGGGTGGGGAAACTTACAGGAGTCAGACCCCCACCCCAGAACCAAGACCGTGGGGACCAAGAGACACAGCTGCAGAGATGGGCAAGGGCGGGACCCTGAAGGTTCTCATGAGACTGTGGCCTTTTTCTGAAGGCCCATGGGTTTCTTTAAACTGGGAAGTGACATGATCAGGTTGGCTTTTAGGTAGATCTTTCCAGAGATCTGGGGAAAGGGTTTGGAGCAAGCTACTAGGAATGAACTAGACGGAAGCTGTGTTTAAGAGGGAAATCCATGAAGATCTGAAATGTGGAGATTCAGATCTGTGAGAAACAAGGGGACAAATGCAAGAATTGTTTAAGAAGCAGAAAGAGGGGTCTCCAAGGGGTGTGGGAAGGAACCGCCTTGACCATGCCCTGGGTGTTCTGGTTGGTGGATGGGTGGGGTGGGGTGGGGTAGGGTCTATTCACCCAGCCGGGCAGCATGGCAGGAGACACCCATTCAGAAGACTCGGCATTTGGGACCTGCTGAGTGTGAGGTGCCAATGGGACACCTGAAGGAAACTTGAGACCTTGGAAAAGGTCCCAGCTGGGACTCTGATGCATTTCCCAGAAGGGGAGAGGACGGTGTCTTCCGGGAGGCCAGCTGACCTGCCAAGGGGAGCCACCTTGCTCACTGACCTGGCACCCTGGGAACACAGTGTACAACAGGTACAACCCAGAGAGGAGAAGAGAGTGTGGGAGGAGCCTGGAGATGCACAGGAGAAAACGAACTGTCAAGGAGGTCACTGGTTCCAATGAGGTGGGCACTGGGCCAACACAGAACACTAAATAGAACCTCACAGTGAGGGTGGGGCTGGAGCCTGGAGGATGGGAGTCAGAACATGGGGCACCCCTGTCCCCAGGACTTCTGGACCCCAAAGGCCACACCTAACAGAAACGGTGAAGGAGTGCTGTCCCCAGGCTCCTGTCTGCCCAAAGCAAGAAGCATACAGCACCGAGCAAGGGGTGGACCCAGACGAGGGAGCTATGGAGATGCTGACACTAGAAGCTTGTTGAAGTCCACCCAGACAGACGGGGAACTAGAGGGTCCCCTGCAAACACAAAACTCCCAATTCAACCAGCTGAGGGGCTGGACAAGGGACTGATAGAACATTTCACTCTCTGACCGTCCATTAGAACTTTGAGCTGGCTGGAAAGCAAGGCATCAGACCTAATGGGGAGAAATACGTCATTACTGTTGTTTTCATTCATCTGACAAGACCTTGACCTATCTTGATGATAACTTCATTTTCCGGACCATAGAGAATATAATGAAGGAATATTTTTAAAACTCTAGATTTAGTTCTAACTAATGAGGAGGAATTAGTTAAAGCAGAAAAAAAAAAAGCAAGAATCTTGGACAACTACAATTATGTTTGTCTTAGAGTTCTCAGAAACCTAGGTGTGTGAGGCTAGGCAGGTTGGGGTCACAGTGATGGGACAATAGTTAGGAGCACACAGAAGGAATAAAACAGACCAGCTCAAATCCAGACTCCAGCACTTCCTGTATGACAATGGGGAAGTTACTTAACATTTCAGAACCTCAGATCCCCATTTTCTCCTGCAGGATAAAATCAGTATCTACCTCAGAAAGCTGTTACCTGTTACAAGAACTAGTACAACCACTGTGGAAAACAGAAGATTCCTTAAAGAACTGAATGTGGATCTACCATTCGATCTAGCAGTCCTAATACTAGATATCTACCCAAAGGAAAAGATGTCATTATATGAAAAAGACACAACACACACACACACACACACACAAACACACACACACACATTTATAGCAGCACAATTTGCAATTGCAAAGATATGGAATCAACCTAAGTACCCACTGATCAACAAATGTATAAAGGAAATGTGGTATATATACACCACGGAATACTACTCAGTCATCAAAAGGAACAAAATAATGTCTTTTGCAACAACTTGGATGAAGTTGGAGGCCATCATTCTATGGGAAGTAACTCAGGAATGGAAAACCAAATATCGTATATTGTCACTTATAAGTGGGAGCTAAGTTATGAGGAGGCAAAGGCATAAGAATGATACAATGGACTTTGGGGAGGTGGGGAGGGCGGGAGGGGTGAGGGATAAAAGACTACATATTGGATACAGTGTACACTCCTGTGGTGATGGGTGCACCAAAATCTCAGAAATCACCACTAAAGAACTTACCCATGTTACCAAAAGCCACCTGTTCCCCAAAAACTATAGAAATAAAAAATAAAAATAAATCAATCAACAAAAATTTTAAAAAGAACTCAATTTTAAAAAGTTGTTACAAGGATTAAATCCATTTAATAAGCTAGCACACTGCCTGGCATTTTTTTTTTTTTTTTTTTTTTGAGACGGAGTCTCGCTCTGTAGCCCAGGCTGGAGTTCAGTGGCGCAATCTTGGCTCACTGCAAGCTCCGCCTCCCGGGTTCACGCCATTCTCCTGCCTCAGCCTCTTCGAGTAGCTGGGACTACAGGCGCCCGCCACCACACCCGGCTAATTTTTTTGTATTTTTAGTAGAGACGGGGTTTCACCGTGGTCTCGATCTCCTGACCTCGTGATCCGCCCGCCTCGGCCTCCCAAAGTGCTGGGATTACAAGCGTGAGTCACCGCACCTGGCCTGCCTGGCATTTTTTAAAAACTCAATAAATGTTTGTAATTCATCACGAACCAATGTGTATCCTAAATTGTAGCATACCAGGGTTCAAAACACTTGCAGTAAAGAGAGGTAGGATTCCAGGGCACGAGAGTCTGGTCAAGCAGATGACCCAGAAAAAGACGAGGATGCTTTCAAACATGTCATAATGCCGACTGTGCAACCAGAGAGATCCCAGTGACAGGGAAGAAGGCTGGGTCCAGAAAAACCAGTGTGACTCCCCCGGAGATATGAGATTTGAAAAGAAGATAGTGGGCATTTAGCATACTCACGCACATGTATGTACATACAAGTACATATATACACACACATGCACATATGCATAGATGTGTTAAGTGAATAGATTAATTGATTGATGATTTGAATAAAACATGGAAAGAAGAAGAAACATGTCCTTAGGGAACCTCAGACATAAGTGACTGGGACTTGAAGTGATCTTACCTTTAATGAAAGGCAAGGAAAGAAAAAATATAGCATTAAGGGCAGCTAAAAAGCCCCCCTACCCACCCTTTTTTTTTTTTTTAGACAGGGTCTCGCTCTGTTGCCCAGGCAACATGTTGCAGTGACATGATCTCGGCTCACTGCAACCTCCGCCTCCCAGGCGATTCTCCTGCCTCAGCCTCCTAAGTACCTGGAATTATAGGCGCGTCCACAATGCCCAGCTAATTTTTGTAGTTTTGGTAGAGATGGTGTTTCGCCATGTTGGCCAAGCTGGTCTTGAACTTCTGACCTTAGGTGATCTGCCCACCTCAGCCTCCCAAAGTGCTGGGATTACAGGCATGAGCCACTGTGCCCAGCCTAAAAAGCCATTTATTATTTATTTATTTATTTATTTTTATTTTACTTTAAGTTCTGGGATACATGTGCAGAACGTGCAGGTTTGTTACATAGGTATACATGTGCCATGGTGGTTTACTGCACCTATCAACCCCTCATCTAGGTTTTAAGTCCCGCATGCATTATTTGTCCTAACGCTCTCCCTCCCCTTGCCCCTTACCCCACGACAGGCCCCGGTGTGTGATGTTCCCCTCCCTGTGTCCATGTGTTCTCATTGTTCAACTCCCACTTATGAGTGAGAACATCGGTGTTTTGTTTTCTGTTCCTGTGCTAGTTTGCTGAGAATGATGGTAAAAAACTCTTTTTAAAAGTTCAATTCAGAGCAAAACAAACAGACTGAGAAAGGAACTATAGTTTGGTGCAGGAAGCAATGACATCACTTTGGGGAAGGAGAAGAGGAGAAGGGATTGTTCTGTCTGCCCTGCAAGGAGAGGTCCCGGGGAAGGAAGAGAGACCTGTTGACCCACGGGAGCCTGAGATGGATGACAAAGACTGTCAGGAAGAACATGTCTGCTCCAGCAGAATCCTCATCTCCATACTCCCGTGAAATCAGCACCATGGAACCGGGAGAGCTTGGGAAAGCAGTGCTGAAACCTGCTGCTGTGGTATCTGAGGAACTGTGGAAAAAGGGAAAGCTAATTGTCGTGGACAATCGATCCCGAGACTGACTTCAGCATGGGTCTTACTTTTTCACAAAAGTCAAGGCAAGCCTAGAAGGGGGAACGGCAAGCCTAGAAGGGGGAACAGCAATCCCCAGAGCCCAGCGTGGGCTCCCTCGGAACCAGCCCTCAAGGCTGGGGACCGAGACCTGCATTAGACATCAGGTGTCTGCATCTCAGCAGGGCATTTTGATTTCCACGGGGATAAAAAAGAGAAATGTGAAACCGAAGCAAGGCAAAGAAGTGGATCAGTGGCTGGTTAAGCAGCCATACCCAAAGGGTACAGAAACAAGTGCTGAGGTCACAAGGAAGGAAGGGACTCTCACCCCGGGATGTGGCAGGGCGCATGTCCCGAGGCTGCCTCGTGGACTGCTTTTATCAATGACAGGGACAAAAACCCAGCAGGCACAAATGGAACAAGTGCAGGTGGCCAGTGCTGGGGAAGTGGGGTGTGCGTGAGGTCCCTTGAATGAAGGAATCCCTCACAGCACCCTGACCCACCAGGCCAAGGGGAAAATGAGTGATGCAATTAAACAAACAGTTGTTGACCTTTTCCACATCTGGTCTGTAGTCGAAACAGCAGCCAACTAGCAATTCCTGTCTCCTTCCACGACCTAGGGTTGTTGCTGGAAGCAGTTTCCCAGCCAGAGATATTTTCCAGGCTTATCTGGTGTAGCTGGGGCCACGAGACCGAGTTTCAGCCAATGGACAAAGTGAAGGTTGCCACTTCTTAGAAGAGTCCCTTGCTCCATTCTCATGGTGCGCTCTTTTCCTGACAGCTGGATCTCAATGTCCTGGGTGACCCAGGAAACTGTATACTGACAATGATGAGGCTTCCACTGGCCTGGTCCCTAAACAAAAGCTGCTTGTGTCCAACACTGATTGAGCTCTGGGTGAGAGAGAGAAAAGTAAACTGTGGTGTCTTGATACTGAGACATTAGGGTGCATTTATAAGAGCGGTCCGTGTTGTCCTAACTGATATGGGATACACAATCCCAGAGTGGCAATGCAGGATTGGGGAGAAGGCAGGGCTTCACCAGGCCCCTGAGAAAGGACTTGAGGGATTGGACAGTGATGAGTAACTCAGTGGGAATCAGAGAATCCATGGTCCCCAGACAGGCAAAAATGGCCTCAAAAGGATGAGTTCCCAAAAGGAGAGGGAGCCCTTCTGAGCCTACACGGATGATGCGTCGTTGGTCAAGCCAGCAGGTCCTGTGCACTAAGTGCATTGGTTCAGATGGGCACAGAATAAGAAAAGCAGACAAGGCTCAAGGCTCGAAGCTACAACATATTTTGTCCCTTGGCCTTGGCAGAATCCGGTTTGACTTACAGGACCCCAAGGAAACCTGGGACCATGCACATTTCAGGGCAATATTAAAAAGAGAGAGAGAGCATTTACTGAGTGCCTGCTATGTGCTCTGCTGTTGTTTAGAAGGAAGATAATCATCATTTAATTCTCACAATAGTCATCTAAGGTAAGTACTATTATTCCCTAGTATACACATGAGGGATCAGACTTGGCTGGGGATCCAGCAGTTTATGTGTGCAGAGCCGAGACTCAGACCATGCCTGGCTGAGCCCAAAACCTGTGAGCTTCACTAGGATCCCCCCATCTGAAAGGCTTTCTAAGATCAGAGCTCCTCAGGCCCTGCATGGGCCCCCTCAAGAGACAGCAGGCAGCCCCCTGCCCCAGACTTGTATAAGTAGAAGCTGGCGGGGCCCCACAGCATTCCTCAACCCCGCGTGGGGCAGAGTTAGATCGTAAGACCCTCCCAACCTTGTAACCTCTGCCTAAGAGCACACAGGAAGTTTAGATTAAATCAGCCAAAATGACTTCATAGCATATATTTCTTAATATCTGGTTCTCAGGGTCAAACATAAAACTTTATCCTGAAAAAAAAAAAAAAACCACCAAGGATTATCCATGAAACAACTCTCTTAAATGTGAGCCATCAGCAGCCTGACCCACACATGCTGATCTCTGTTCCCGAGCTCCTTCAAGGACGCCGAGGTCTGCAGAGTGGTGGAGCTAAGGGGTTGGACAATGGAGGATCCCACCCTGTCCTCAATCATCAGAAGCTGCAAGGTGTTTTTTTAAAAAGAAAAAGGAAAAAAGAACTATTTTTCTTCGGTGCTAGAGAAAGCAGACAGATTTTTTACTTCCGTAGAGTAAGAGAACTCTCTTCCCTCACCGAGGTCGCTTATAACAATAGAGGATCCCCTGAGATAAAGGAAAGAATCAAGTTTTCTTTTTATTCTAGAAGGTGATAACTACCAGGAAATCTCCACTTCACTTAAGTCCTTTTATTCTTCTGATAAGCTCAAGAGTTTGCCAACATTGTGCCCAGCCACTGCTGTCTTCAGCAAAGCGCAGTGGAGATTTCAGTTTCCAGAGGGGACAGAACCAGCCCCTGTCAGTGAGAACCCCCTGACCCAACAACACTCCAAACAAATTACCGGGTTGTCTAAAAAGTAGAAGGAACAAACCACTACTGGAATACTCTGCTTTCTTCATGCCACAAAGCAGATTTTACTGCTTAAAGGGAGATTCATTTGAAAGAAACCTCAAGCATATTTTTTTCATGTCTTGGGAGGTTGCTGTTTCATAAAATGCATGCATGTCATACGACTCTGCAGAAATTCATTCAACACACTGGGTCCATCAGTACTTACTGCTGTGTATGAATATCATGAAGAATGTATATCATTCCTGTATCATGAGCTACTCTAGGCCCTGGGCTACCTAAGCGGACAAAACAGACACCATTCCTGCCCTCATAGAGCCTGCATTCTAGTGGGGAAATGGAGAATGTATCAGTACAATGGAAATAAAACAATACCAAATAGTTAAATACATAAGGGTAATGTCATAATTCGGGATGGACAGAATAAGGGCACAACCAAGATGAGCTTTGACATTGGATGGGTGGTCAGGGAAAAGTAAGGAAAAGTGGAACTTAACAAAAAAAATATAGGCTAGTTACCATGGCTCATGCCTGTCATCCCAGCAGTTTGGGAGGCCAAGGCAGAAGGATCATTTGAGGCCAGGAGTTTCAGTACAGCCTGGACAACATAGCAAGACCCCATCTCTATTAAAAAAAAAAAAAAACCAGCAAGTACAGGAAGTGCAAAGGCCTCAAGGCAGGACCACACTGGAGCATTCTGAGGAGTGACAGAAGAGCAGGAGAGTAGTGGGTGCCACAGAGCCACAGGCCCTGGAGTCCGAGAGGCAGGCATGCCCAGGGAGACTGGAGAAGTTCGCAAATCACATGGGGAGCCACTAAGCCCTCTAAGCATTCATCCCTCTGCTCTGGGAGGCAGGCTTGAGGAGCCACTAAAACAGACCTGTTTGAGAATAGAAGCCCAGCAGTCTGTTTCCCAGCAGCTTCCCTGCCTCCAAGCTTAAGGGGCAGTGAGCCACAGAGGGAATCCATCTCCCTATTTCCTTTTAAAGTCAGGCCAATAGAGGAACCTCAGAAGGGTATTTTATTCATTGTTAAGCAATATTCCTTCACGAACAATCAATGTTGAACAGTTTGACATTTATTGCTGCCCATCAGAGGCCGATTCTCATCGAATTATATGCAGTGTGTGTCCACAACTCAGTGACATTTTCCTCTTAATAAATCCATGTGCGCCATTAACAGACAAATTAAATTACCTACAATTGTTTACCTACTTAAAAAAAGACTCCTAAAAGGAAGACTAGGATCCCCTAAATTCCACTTTTCTCATTCCAAATGCCAGGATGCTAATGGCCAGAGTCTACGGATTAACACCACTGCTGGCCAAATGTCTTCATGTAGCTCAGTAAGAGCGAATTCAGGGGTCCCAGGTGGGCTGGGGAGTGGATGATGACTGGGGCCACAGAGGGAAGAAGGTGGGAGAAGCCCCAGTCCCCAGCCCTAACCCCAGGGAGGAATAAGCTGAAGAATGTCAAGAACCGCTCACTCTCTTACTAACACGTGGGAAAACCAACAGCCGCATTTGTTCTTCAGAAGATGAGCCCTTGGTATGCATGTGTAATGACCCGGGGAGAGAGAAATGAGTTCGACTCCATTGCTGTCTTCCTGGGGCTCAAAAATCATCAGAACAAAGCTACCAATGCACTTCACTCTACAGTGACAAGTTCCTGGGTGAGCTTCATAGGAGAAAGCAGGTAACCTTAAGTCCCTGGAGGAGCAGGCACCTCCCCACACCTTTAGATGTGGGCAGGAACTGAACATGGGGAGACAGGGAAGAAAGGCGGACCCCCCGTCAAGCATTCCAGGAGCGGCTGGTCCTAAAGCACAGCAGAGCCAGCACACGGGGCCATGTCTGGGGCCCGTGCGGGTTTGGGTTTGGCTAGAGTCCAGGAAGGACATGGAGAAGGGGCTGGGGAGCCCAGTGGGCTGTGGCTGTACCCCCGTTTCTTCATGCCTACCCTGGAGGGTGCTCCTCTGCCTGCTCCAAGACACAGAGAGGATGCCTACTGTGGCACTGACTGTGGCAGCAGTGGGAAGAAAGGGGAGGGAATAACTTAAATGCCCACCAATTGGGGAATGACTAAAAATACATACAAAATACCAGGCCATATCTATTTTATGGCCTGTTATACTTCTTGTTATATTTTTTATTTTTATTTTTTTGCTAGAGATAGGGTCTTACTATGTTGTCCAGGCTTGTTCTTGAACTCCTGGTCTCAAAGAATCCTCCCTCTCAGCTTTCCAAAGTTCTGGGATTATAGACGTGAGCCACCATGACCAGTGGTTATGTTACACTGACAGCAACAGGGCTAAGAGAAATCTGAGTCAAACCCTGTCTCTACTAAAACTACAAAAAATTAGCCGGGCGTGATGGTGCATGCCTGTAATCCCACCTACTTGGGAGGCTGAGGCAGGAGAATTGCTTGAACCTGGGAGATGAAGGTTGCAGTGAGCTGAGATTGTGCCACTGCACTCCAGCCTGGGTGACAGAGCAAGACTCGATCTCAAAAAAAAAAAACAAAAACCAAAAAAACAAAAAACCAAAAACAAAACAAAACAAAAAACAACAATAACAACAAAAATAAGATTATCTTGAAGCCACATGGTTGAAAGAAAAAAGCAAACTGCAGAGTTACAGGGTGGTACTATTTATGGTGAGGAAAAGGAGGAAAGGAGGGAGAGGAAGGGAAGGGACAGGTAGGAGAGAGGAAAGGGGGGATGTGGGGGGTGAATGCACGGCAGGAGGCTGAGACCATTGGGGGATAAGAGGGAAAACTAGGAAGACAGAGGTGACAGAGAACATATACTCTCTAATGTAGTATAATTTAATCATTTACTTGAGTTTTAAAACTCAGCCACTGTCCACTGTCTGAATATTTTGATAATGATGACTGATGATGAATCCAGAATAGTGATTAATAAAAAATGATCTGCTCCTGTACTCCCTCTGATTGTAAATATCAACCTTAATTAATAGTAATCAATGTTAGCAGTAAGAGAAAATCCAAACTGCTTTAATGTACCACTTCAGGGGCTTCGTGTAATATCCTCCCTTGACAACACATCAGTGCTTTCAGCCCCTGACAGAGTGATGGGGAGGGGTTGGGGGAGTTCACACAGGACCCGGCCACACTGCAGTCTGGGACCCAGGAGCTCCACAAATGTCTGCTGGAGGAGGTGGGGAGAAGGGTGGGTGTCTGAGGGGGTGGAAAACATGAGGAACAAGACCCAGATAACAATATGGAGCCCTACACAGTGCTCCCAGGGTAGCCATGCTATAAACCCCCTAATCATTTCACACACATACACACACACGCACACACACACACACAGAGAGAGAGAGAGAGAGTTTATGAGCCCCCAGTTGGTCCCAGCTTGCAGGATGTCGTCCTTGCCTGGCGTCCAAGGCCTTCCACAGTCTGGCCCTAGTCTCCTTTTCCAGGGTTCCCAGCACATTCCCAACCAGATGGCATCACTGTCCTCTAAACACACCGAGCTCACTGACATGCTTCACCTTTGTCTCTGCCATGCCTTCTTTCCCATACGCCTCCCTCTTCCTCTCCAGTCTAAAAATAGTCAGACATCACAGAAGTCTCACTTCCTTCATCCATGTCGCAACAAATATTCACTGAGCAGCTACTATGGGCCAGGCACATCATCTCATCCTAACAGCTTTACAAACTAGAAACTAGTGTTTTCCCATTTTACAGACAGCACATTTGAGGTTTGGAAAGTATCTTGCTGAAGGCCACACAAGCTGGTGCCTGGTGGAACTGAGATCTGGACCCCGGTCAGTTTGATTTCACGAACATTCATCCTTGGAGGAGAGACAGCTAAAACAGAAAGGTAAGCATCGTCAAGGAAGGATGGGCCAGAAGGGCAGGGGGTTAATTTGCCAGAGAGGATGGGCGGGACATCTCCTCTGAGCAGGTGGCACTTGAGCTGTGACTCAAAGGACATTTAGTAGGTGAGTAATAACTTCAGGATACATTGTAGTGGCTCCATGGATATGAGTGAACAAATTGCATGTGTAAAGGCCTGGAGGCATGTGTAAGGATGGGTGCCAGCCTGTCCAAGTTCAATGACACAGAATACATGCAACAGGTCACGTGAAGCAGATTTGTTACTTACAGATAGGCAGCAAGGCAGACAGAAGCCTAGGATTTATTGCAAGTGGGTCCCCTAAGGCTCAAGAAAGCTTCCTGGGGTGGATGTAGACTTGTCTGTATGAGCCACTTGCACTACAACTGAGGGTCTTGGAAAAGCAGCCCCCAGGGTTGCATACTCTGGGGCTATGTGACACGCTGGGCTAAAACACCAAAGGATATCTAATTTCTAGGGGGAACTGTATCAGAGTCCAGGGTGTTTTGGTCAGCTCCCCCTTATCTCAAGATGTTATATCCCCGGAACATTCTACCATTATTATTATTATTACTATTATTATTGTGAGATGGAGTTTCACTCTGTCACCCAGGCTGGAGTGCAGTGGCGTGATCTTGGCTCACTGCAACCTCCACCTCCTGGGTTCAAGCAATTCTCCTGGCTTAGCCTCCCAAGTAGCAGGAACTATAGGTGTGTGCCACCACACCTGGCTAATTTTTTTTTTTTTGTATTCTTAGTAGAGATCGGGTTACACCATGTTGGCCAGGCTGGTCTAGAACTCCTGACCTCAGGTGATCTGCCCACCTTGGCTTCCCAAGGTTCTGGGATTACAGGTGTGAGCCACCTCACCCGGCCTGTATCCTTATTCTTGAGAACTATAAGTGAGAAAGGGGGCAGAATCACATCAGTCCAAGGCCACCTTGGAGCATTTCCTTGCAGTACTGGACAACATAGACCATTCAAGAAACTGCAGGTAACCCCATAGAGCTGACATGCCGTCCTTTGAAGCAAGAGTTAAGATTCTGACAGGCCAAGAGCAGGAGAAAGATATATTCGTGTTGATTTCATATTAGTCCAGTAGGGAGTGAAAGGTGTGCACTGCAATTGTCCATTTGATCATATCGATAGAGAAAAGGATGAATTTCTTTAAGTCACCTGTGCCTCGAGGTGCATTTATCCATCACTACACTGGGTGACTCAGTTTTCACACAAGGGACTCCTCCATCACGTGTAAACCAGCCATTTATTAATTTTTGCAACAAGTACTCAACTTCATTACTCACTTTCGAGATCGCACGTGTTTACATAATCTTTCTCTGGCTACAGGAGTCTCACGGCAATATCCCCAGGCAGCCGTCGCAGTGAGATACCGGGTGTCGTTAGCGATGGCAATGTTACAAGCCTACAAAGCAATGTAATTACACAGATCCGACCTGCCGCCACTCTCTTCCGCAGGTACTCCTGGAATGCAATGTCAAAATTTGCATGCAAGATGCTGACCAATAATGTACATTTTAACTTACCAAGGCAAATAAAACTCCATGCCATATGGGTGATTAGAAATACTCTCTCCTTCTCTAAACAGCTGGGTGAGTAACAGCAAGGAGAAGCCGGTTGGCAGCTGTACACTCTTCTCCCTGCTATCGTGAGGAGTCTGCTTCCGCAGGTATGCACCTGAGACCAGGTAGTGCGATGCCCTCCTCTCCTAACAAGAGAGCTGAAGGGATAGGGGGCAGTCGAGGCCAGGTGTCCCCCTCCAATGGAGCTCTTCGGTTTGCCCAGCATAAAGGCTCATTTAGCATTTGGTAAATAAGCTATTCTAAGGAGTTCCAGAAAAAAAAAAAAAATGCTGCTTTGAGCACTGAGAAAAAGAAGAAAATAATTTTTTAAAAAACTTCAAAATAAAAGTAGCATTTAAAAAAAAAATTACAGAGTTGCTGCTGTTTGTTACTAAGCACTGGCTCCTGCACACACCCAACCATTCTCTCTCTATCCAGGCAGACCTCGGGTCAAGTTTTTCATGTTCCCAGGCAGGTGCCTCAGCAGGGCCTCTGCAGACACCTGTGATGTTCACAACATCCTCTGCCCATAATACTGTTTTGCCCACACGGCTATGGGTACCTCGGATCCTCCTCAGCCATCTGCCCCTTCCAACTGTCCAGGGATCAAGGGCAGCTGGCACAGGCCTTCTTTCTCCATGCAGGAAGAGCTCTAGGGGCATCTGGATGATCTGACAATCGCCCTGCAAACAAGACCAGTCTCATGGGACTGTGACCTGTGCACGTCACCCAGGACCCCCTGCCTAAAAGCACCCTGAATTTGGCTTAATGTTCTATTTCTGCCTTGAAATTCTTTGTGACTGAACAGTGGGCCCCACATTTGCATTTTGCACTGAGCTCTATACATTATTTAGCTTGTCCTGCCTGTTAACTATCTTTAAAACAGCTGTGGCTTTCCTGTGTAGAAACCTGACAAACACTACCTCAGCCAGGTGACCAAGACCAACATCATCAGTGATAAGCCAGGTTAATATGACACGATGTGATGAGAATGGTCCTTTATCTCCCTGGCCTTCCTCACAAACTTCCTCCCATAACTCCAGTCTAACCATGAGAAGAACATCTGATAAATAGTCTAAGCCAGGCCTGGTGGCGTACACCTGTACTCCCAGCACTTTGGTAGGCTGAGGCAGGCAGATTGCCTGAGGTCAGGAGTTTGAGACCAGTCTGGCTAACGTGGTGAAACCCCATCTCTACTAAAAATACAAAAAAAATAGCTGGACGTGGTGGCATGCACCTATAATCCCAGCTACTCAGGAGGCTGAGGCAGGACAATTGCTTGAACCAGGGAGATGGAGGCTGCAGTGACCGAGACCACACCACTGCACTCCAGCCTGGGTGACAGAGCGAGACTCCATCTCAAAAAAAAAAAAAAAGTCTACAAAATACCTGTCCAGAACTCCTCAAAGACTGTCTTGAGGTCATCAAAAACAAGGAAAGTCTAAGAAACTATCACAGGTTGTCCATTAGCGGGGGAGGTGTGGGGTCGGGGGCATATGACCACTCCTTTTACTTTCCACTCAATTTTTCTGTAAATCTAAAACTTCTCTTAAAAAACAAGGTTTATTAATTAAAAAAATAAATAAATGTAATGTGGTATCATGGATGAGATCCTAGACCAAAGGACATTCGGTAAAAACTAAGGAAATCTGAGTAAAGTATAAGCTTTGGTTAATGATAACATCAACATTGCTTCATGTATTGTGATATTAGTACCACACGGATATTAACAACAGGGGAAGCTGAGCATGGAGTATAAGAAGATTTGGACTCTTCTTGCAGCTTTTCTGCAAATCTAACACTATTCCAAAATTTAAAATTTATTCTAAGCCTCCCTTCCCCAAAAAAGGGTGTAGCTAAAGAAACTATAGTTCCAACAGGCCAAAAATCATAGGGAAGGTGGCAGACAGAAAGCCTCCTGCTCCCTCCAGAATTGCACAGCCTCCTCCCCAAACCCCTCACTCAGGACTCACCTGGGAGGAGGCTGCCCACGGCAGCTTGAAGCAGCCACAGGCTCTGGAATTGACTTTAACTTGTTCACTTTGTTTTTTGGTTACATCTCTCCCCCGGAGACCACTGTTGCTGCTGATTTCTCTGGCTTCCTTGCCGTCAGCTAAATATTATGTTTCTAGCAGTGAATAGCATGTGGGGAAGATGTGGGGGTGGGCTGGGGACAGTCTGGGTGAAGCTGACTTCACTCTATCCCCTCTACAACCTGCACTGAGATTCCAGGACAGGCACCGTCCACCTCTGGCATCCCTGGCTGGCTCTGAGGTGCCCTCTCCTATCACACCCATCATGGACATAGGCAGGTGGGCGGTGGGAGCTGTAAGCCAGGCTGAGCGTCTCCAGAGGAGCAGGGTGCCCAGGTGTGGAATGGGTACACCTGTGCATGGCTTCATTCCATTAATTGAGAACTACCAAATACCCTTTGGGGAACATGTCTCTATCAGCCAAGGGTTGTTGGGCACCCCAGAAATAGAACAGGGATCCAGGTGTATTGGCTTGTAATGCTCCCCCTTTGAGGAGGAAGATTTTTCCTGGAAACTAA
>NW_026652287.1:58813005-58817492 GCF_009828535.3 Hylobates moloch | reverse complement strand
GGGCGGATCACGAGGTCAGGAGATCGAGACCATCCTGGTTAACACGGTGAAACCCCGTCTCTACTAAAAATACAAAAAATTAGCCGGGCGCAGTGGTGGGCGCCTGTAGTCCCAGCTACTCGGGGGGCTGAGGCAGGAGAATGGCGTGAACCCAGGAGGCGGAGCTTGCAGTGAGCCGAGATTGCGCCACTGCACTCTGGGCTGGGCGAAAGAGCGAGACCCCGTCTCAAAAAAAAAAAAAAAGAAAGAAAGAAAATTCGGGATATGCATACAATAGAATACTATACAGCCTTACAAAGGAAGGAAATCTGTCACAGGCTGCAACATGAATGAATCTTGAGGAGGCCATGCTAAGTGAAAAAAGCCAGACATGGAAGGACAATTACTGTGTGATTCTACTTATACGTGGTACTTAGAGTACTCAAATCTATAAAGGTGGAAGGGTGGTTGCCAAGTGCTGGGGGGTGAGAGAAATGGGGTGTTATGGTGAACGGGTACAGAGTGTCAGTTTTGCCAGAGGAGAAGGGTTCTATGGATGGGTGGTATTGATGATAACACAACCACGTGCACATAGCTCATACCACAAATCATGCTCTTAAAAATGGTTAAGGCTGGGCGCAGTGGCTCACGCTTATAATCCCAGCACTTTGGGAGGCAGAGGCAGAGCATCACGAGGTCAGGAGTTCGAGACCAGCCTGGCCAACATGGTGAAACTCCATTTCTACTAAAAATACAAAAATTAGCCAGATGTGGTGGTGGGCACGTGTAATCCCAGCTACTTGGGAGGCTGAGGCAAGAGAATCGCTTAAAAACAGAAGGCAGAGGTTGCAGTGAGCCGAGATCATGCCACTGCACTCTAGCCTGGGCAACAAGAGTGAAACTCCATCTCAAAACAAAAAACAAAAAATGGTTAAAATGTTAAGTTCTCTTTTCTTTCTTTCTTTCTCTCTCTCTCTCTCACACTCTCTTTCTTTCTAGCAGAGTTTCACTCTGTCACCAAAGCTGGAGTGCAATGGTATATCTCAGCTCACTGCAGCTTCAACCTCCTGGGCTCAAGCAATCCTCCTACCTCAGCCTCCTGAGTAGCTGGAACTACAGGCATGCACCATCACACCCAGCTGATTTTTGTTTTGGTTTGGTTTGGGTTTTTTTTGTAGCAATGGAGTTTCGCTTTGTTGCCCCAGATGGCCTTGAACTCCTGGGATCAAGTGATCCTCCTGCTTCAGCCTCCCAGAGTGCTGGGATTACAGACATGAGTCACAGTGCCCGGCCTAAAATGGTAAATTCTATGTTATATGTATTTTTTTTTAGACAGGGTCTCACTGTGTCACCCAGGCTGGAATGCAGTGGAACGATTGTGGCTCACTGCAATCTCTACCTCCTGGGCTCAAATGATCCTCCCACCTCAGCCTCCTCCCTTCTGAGTAGCTGAGACCATAGGTGCCCACCACCAGACCCAGCTAATTTTTTTAAAAAATTCTTTGCCGGGTGCAGTGGCTCACGCCTGTAATCCCAGCACTTTGGGAGGCCGAGGTGGGTGGATCACGAGGTCAAGAGATTGAGACCATCCTGGCTAACACGGTGAAACCCCATCTGTACTAAAAATATAAAAAATTAGCTGGGTGGGGTGGCAGGTGCCTGTAGTCCCAGCTACTCGGGAGGCTGAGACAGGAGAATGGCATGAACCTGGGAGGTGGAGCTTGCAGTGAGCTGAGATTGCACCACTGCACTCCAGCCTGGGCAACAGAGCAAGACTCCGTCTCAAAAATAAAATAAAATAAATAAAATAAAATACAATAATTCTTTATAGAGATGATATTTCACCATGTTGGCTGGGCTGGTCTTAAAGTCCTGGGCTCAAGTGATCCTCCCGCCTTGGCCTCCCAAAGCACTAGGATTCCAGGCATAAGCCACCACACCCAGCCTGTTACATGTATTTTACCACACATTTTTAGAAAGTGTTTACTGAGTCTGTATTATGTGCCAGGCACTGCCGTGGGTGCTGGCGATGCGGCAAGGGACCAACCCTGCTCTCCTGGCACTCACACCAGGGGCAAGTCAACAAATACACAAGAAAGAAAATGAATGAATGAGTGAAGAAGAAAACCAGGAAGAGCGAACAAGGTGCCCTCCAAACACCTCAGAGATGAAAATCCTACAGAGAAACATCTTCAGGGGGTGACTGGGGAGGGATAGGTCCTACTAAGGGCCCTGGAAAGGCCTCCCAGAGGAAGCGGCATTGAGGTAAAGGTGAGATGGAGCCAGTAACAGGATGGTCTGCGGGGAGAGCAGGGCTGAGAGAGCAGCAGGCAATGCTGAGGCCACTACAGGGCTGGCTTCAGGGAATGAGAATAGAGGGAAGGTGGCAGGGCCTCAGCAGAGTGAGACTGGGGAGAGTGGGAGGTGATGGGGCCTTGTCCGCCGCAGATTTAACTCCATACGTCATGAATGGAAAGTCACTGGGGGATTCTAAGCATGGAAGCAATATGATTCCAACGACCACTCCATTGCCTGGGCTGACATCGCTGCTCACTCATCAACCCGGACGGCCCCAGTTCTCATCAGGCAGTCCTTGTTCTCCAGAGTGCTGCATCCCTTGGGAGTTCCAGCACGTTCCATCCAAATTCCCCAAAGAGCCACAGCCATCAAAGGGGCCCTCTAGGCCTCCATGGAACCTTCTGCTTCCTGGTAAGGAGCTCGGGAAGGAGGAGGAGCCCCACCCTGATGGACCCCACTCTGCCCTCTCCCTCCTGGGCACACATGTTCTGCCCCTTCTCCTGTGCTCAGGCTCCCTCTCCCCTGAAGAGTCTCCTGGACCCATGCACCATTCTTCCCATGGGACCCTATTTCCTGGAGATGACAGCATGTCATCAACCACTAACCAAAAAAGGACCATTGACCCCAATGCACCTGGCTGCACACATTTCCAAGCAGAAGCTGGTGGAGCTGCCACTTGGGGTCTTGGTGATTTCCAGGAAAATTTCCATCCAATTCATGGCTCCCCTAACCCACTACCTTCTGTTTCTTGAAATTTGTTCTTTCTGACCTTATGAAATGGCTGGGAGAAAATGTGTTGGAATTTCAGGAAAGGGAGATTCCTATGTTATGTGCATGCAGAGGTCAGGAAAAGCCGATTGACCTTTACCCCTCGAGGGCCCAGTGCCGTCTGGTCCCCAGGCTCTGGTCGACACCCCCAGCTGGCTGCAGAATGTGTGAGTGCCTTTCTGAAATCCCTGCCTTGTGGTACAGTCAGTCAGGCTCACTTCCACCCCCATCGCCCCAGGCCTGCACCCCTAATCCTTCATCGTGTCCATAGAACTTGGCCAGCTAAACCTGTAAGCCGCGATGTGATCACTTTGCAGGTGCTGGCCACAGGGCTTAGGCCTTAAACAGTCCGCAGACCTAAGATGCAGTGACCGCAGTTGAAGGCTGTACCCCACACCCTGGCTTCCAACAGGCACAAGTGAGTGAGGCAGCTACTCTGTTGGTGAACTTCAACAGGAGGGAGGCAAGAGAGAAAACAGCTACTCCTAGAGCTGCCTCTTAGGCTCGTGAAGGAGAATAATCATCCAGGGAGAAGTTGGACATGGAACCAAGGTCACCACTGTCCCTGAGAGGGGGTCCCGAGGATGCTGACAGCAAACTGAACACATCACCATGAGGTTTGGTCCCCGAGCCACACCGCCATGCCTCCACCCCATCTCAGCCCCCCATGCTCCCTCACGCACCTGGTAACCTGCCCAGCTCACGATAACCCCCACCAGAAGTCTACAGTGGCAGGCCCTGTGCTGTGAATTTGGGTTCTTACAGGAAGAGCGGTGGGAAGGACTAAATCCCAGTTGGCTGCTGGGCAAAGTGCCTTTTGTGCTGAGAGAAGGCATTTCATTTCATTCTGTATAAGTTGACCAAGTTCCCTGACATCTGCTGTGCTCCATGCCCTGTGCAGGGAACCACGATGGAAATACGGCTGAAGAAAACACAACTCCTGCCTCATGGAGCTCACAGACCTCCTCCGGGCACAAGGCTGGCTGAGCTCCAGAACAGAGGCTCCCTAAATGGGGACCCCAGAGCCTCAAGCCCCAGCTTCTTCCAGGAGGTGCTTGAGGCTGCAGAGGCCACAGCTGTATACTGGAAGGCAGGGCTTTCTGCATTTCCCAACTTGCACCCCAAAAGCCAGATCTTCCACCTGAGGCTGAGCCAGCATTAGGGAGGGAAGAGCCCACTAGTGATGAGTGAAGGTTTTGGGAAAAGGGGCAAGGACAGGCTCAGAACCCAGATACCCCTCCGCTAAGGAAAGTTGAAGGTCATAGTCCTTGGGGGAGGTCAAATCCACCCTATGTAATAATAAGCCATCATGATATGCAACACAGGTGCACCCCAATCCATGCCAACACAGGCAAATGCATACAGATACACACATCTCAACACACACATCCTTATCCACACAACACACACCCCATCCCATTCCAACACAGGCAAATGCATAC
>NW_026652287.1:58809397-58812995 GCF_009828535.3 Hylobates moloch | reverse complement strand
CAACACACACATCCTTATCCACACAACACACACCCCATCCCATTCCAACACAGGCAAATGCATACGGATACACCCATCCCAGCACACACATCCTTATCCACACAATACACACCCCATTCCATTCCAACACAGGCAAATGCACATGGATACATGCATCACAACACACACATCCTTATCCATACAACACACACCCCATCTCATGCCAACATAGCAACATAATTGCACACCCAAATGCCACATCCTAACACTTCCCAATAACCACAAACACATACTGACATTCAGGTCCCAAGCCACTGTCACCCGTGCACACATCAATACACACTCAACACAGGCACGTCCTCTCTCATACCAAGACAGCCATAGCTCAAGACACACACGCCAACACATACTTAAACACATACACACAGGCACAGAGGGATACATGCACCCGCAGCAACCTACACCTGAAAGATTAAGGTAACTTGCAGATATACACACAGCATCACCACCCCAAGACAGCACAAGCACACCCGCCAATATATCCATATCCCCACATGCACAACACGCATTCAACACACACACACACATACACACACAAAATCACAAGAAAAGAACCTGCTGGCCTCCTCCCATCCATCACAGCAGACTCAGCCCCTCTACTGAGTCCTGGGCCCTTTCTCCGAGAGCATCTTAGGTGGGGCCAGGGCCTCGTGCCAGCCCCAAGCTTCCTGCTGCATGTGACCAGTGCGAAGTGGCTGCTTGCTCCAGCCCTCTCTGCCCACAACAACAAAACTCTCAGCTGCCCCTCCTCTGGAGGCCCTCCCAGACAATCATCTAGCCCTCCTAATTTATACCTCCATGGACTGCCCTGACCAGGCAGGAGGATTAGAGATCTCCTCCTTCTCTTTCTCTTTGTCTACTGATGGGGTAGTCTCTCCTCTTCTGGAGAAGGGGTGGGGGTGGAGAGCTGACTTCCGGATGGTGTCTGCAAGCTCATGCACGAGGCAGCACCGGTGGTGCCAGCAACCTTCTTCTACCTGCAGGCCCCTTCTCCCACCAGCCACACACCCAGGCCATCTCCCCACACGGAGCTGCAGGCTAGAGCATGTAAAGGACACTCACGAAGCATCATAGTGTCAGAAGGGACTGGGGAGCTGAGATGGGGGCAAGCTCACACAGGTGGAGAGCCGGGCAGCCCAAGTCAGGCTGTGCTAGCCTGTCCACCAGGCCATGCTCCCATGGCCTCAGAGGCCTCTTCCCCTTTCCTCCTCCCTGTCATAGACACTAGGGGAACAAGTGTGACCCTGAGCAGGGGCTCGGGGATATTCACAACTACAGCTCTGGGGGGTCACCTCAAGCCTAAGTGTGAGGCTCAGGGGGGTCCCATCAGACATCAGCCAAGGGAGTAAGTGCTGGGCTATCCTCCTTCCCTGCTCCTTTCTCTGAAGGGATGTGGGGATGACTCCCACTGAGAAGCAAAGAGAGGAAAGTGGTGACCTCTGACCTCCCTGCAGCCTGTCCTACCAGCAGCTGGGTTTGCTGGTGAGCTGCATTCTGCCTTCTGCTGTATTTGCACAACTCCCAGCATGGCCCAAAGGTGAAGTTAAAAGGCGAGAGGTCACACAGAGGTGGGTTCAAATGCCAGCTCTGCCGCTTCTAGCCTTACAACTCAATCCAACCTCTCCATGCCTCAGTTTACACATCTGCTGATACGCTGTCCCCTACAGACCTCCAGGAATCTCTGGGAGAGCAGATTCCCAGTGATGCCTTCTGTGGAACACTCCTGGGCAACAGGGAAATGGGAGCCCATGCCAGGGGCCTGGGCTTACCCTATGTCCAACCCCTCCGATGCGCCCATGCGGCCTGACCCTGCAGTCTTATCTCCTACCGTGTCCTTTCAGAGTGAGGACAAATGTAGGTTTGGGGGGCAAGCATCTTGTTTCTACCTGGGGAGGAGGCAGTGAAGGAGAAGGAGGTGCAAGGAAGATGACCAGGCTGTTCCCCGGTGCTTGAGAGGATGTCCCAGGCCCTGCACCCTGAGCAGCAATCCCTGAGCTAACCCCTGTTTCTCTGTGGCTTCCCAACTCTCTTTTATGTGTGGGCCATTCCCAAAGACAGGCCAGCTTCTCTTCAAGAGCAGGAAATCCCACCTTCCCTTCCTCTTGGGTGCCACCCCTTTCTCCACTAACTTGAGGAGGACACAGCCCTGCACACACAGTGGCCACATGGAAGGACATGTCATTTGGCTTTGCTGGTGTCCATTGTCACTTCTGGGCTGAGATGAGCCTCAGTATTACCAAAAAAGAAGAGAACAGGCAGGAATGGACTCCTGGAGAAAGTGGCCAAAGAACTCGCTGTCCCATGAAACACAGTCACATCTCTGTGACGGGAGAATGGGAGGACAGAACCTCGTCACCATGTGCAGACTCCAAACCACCTTGCTCAGGGAGGCCGGGACACCTCTTCAGGTGTCCTGAGCAAGAGGGCCAGTGCCTCTGCTGCTGGAAGAACCTCAGAGCCATGACATTTTGGACACCATTTAGTTGCCCAAGCTCCATGCCTCCTCCTCCATCTGAATCTCTGTGAGAAAGCTTCTCTCTGTCACATTCAGCCATGGGATGGATGAGCTGGCATTCTCTTCCCCACTCCTCTAAGGACTAACTTCCTTGCCATGAACCAAGTGGTACACCCCATTGCCCTGGCAGCAGTGACTGGTTCAGGAATGGGCATAATAATACAAAAACACCTATAGGATGCAAGAAGATCATTGCTAGGCCTCCAGAAAAAAGTGCTGCTCTGTTTGGTGGCATGGGGATGTGAGGTGTGAGCTAAGGCAGCCATTTTGCTACTATGAGGGAAGTCCATGGGTATGCTACTTGAGCTGCTAACTCTACCTCAGTTAGAGTCCAGACCTTCCAGTTCCATGAATCACTGCTCTTCTGTGGTTATAATTGTAGTTAAAGTCGGTTTGAATGGAGACTCACTGTGGCATGTTGGGCAGGAACTAAACCATCTTGAATTCGCTTCACACAGAGAAGAAAAACTGCATCAGTGACTGCTCGACAAGGGCACCCTAATCGACCTCCAGCGAAGAGAGCCTGATGCAAACAACTGGTCCCACCATCACACCAGGGACATAGACAAATAGCTACCAGATTCAATGACACAAACCAGTGAGGCCGACCCTGTGAGCTGCACACCTCCCAACAATCACTCTGCAGGCCGGGTGCAGTGGCTCAGGCCTGTAATCCCAGCACTTTGGGAGGCCGAGGCGGCTGGGTCACTTGAGGTCAGGAGTTCGAGACCAGCCTGGCCAATATGGTGAAACCCTGTCTTTACTAAAAATACAAAAATTAGCCAGGCTTGGTGGGTTGCACCTGGAGTCCCAGCTACTTGGGAGTCTGAAGTGAGAGAATCACTTGAACCCAGAAAGCAGAGGTTGCAGTGAGCCAAGATGGAGCCATGGCACTCCAGCCTGAGTGACAGGGAGAGACTCCAAAAAAAAAAGGAAGGAAGGAAGGAAGGAAGGAAGGCAGGAAGGCAGGCAGGCAGGCAGGCAAAGGAAAGAAAGAAAAGAAAGAAAGAAAGAAAGAAAGAAAGAAAGAAAGAAAGAAAGAAA
>NW_026652287.1:58734483-58809387 GCF_009828535.3 Hylobates moloch | reverse complement strand
AGAAAGAAAGAAAGAAAGAAAGAAAGAAAGAAAGAAAGAAAGAAAGATGGATGTACCCAAATGAAATAAACATTCAATGGGGTAAAAAAAAAAAAGAAAATAATAAAAATGAAAAAACAACCACTCCCCTGGCCAAGTTGCCCATTTTCACCTGTTTGTGTTTGTATTGTATAGCGCGGAAATAAACCTCATAACAGAAGATGTCTATTGAGCACTGAAGTCTTCACTAAGGCTTTATAAAGAGAGGCAAACACTACCATCGTCCTCATTTTTACGTGGAGGAAACCAAGCCACAGAGAGGCTGAGGAGGCCTTGCTGGGCCACACAGCTCCTGAGGGCCTGCACCAGAGCCCTCGGCCACAGCTACCACACTCACAGCCATGCTGGATAAAGCAGGGGCCCTGGCAGTGACCCTCCAGCTGCAAGACTCAGCCTCTATGGCATCCAGGAGAGATGGGAGGTGGAAGGGGGGCCCATGGGAAATGAGATAGAAGAGAGTCTCCCCAGCCCCTCACCAGGCACATGGGTCCCTCAGAGACAACACAATGAAGCTCGGATGCAAAAATCAGCAGGAAATCAGCCAGGTGTGGTGGCTCATGCCTCTAATACCAGCACTTTTGGAGGCCGAGGCGGGCAGATCACCTGAGGTTGGGAGTTCGAGACCACCGTGATCAACATGGAGAAACCCTGTCTTTACTAAAAATACAAAATTAGCCGGGTGTGGTGGCATATGCTTGTAATCCCAGCTACTTGGGAGGCTGAGGCAGGAAAATCGCTTGAACCTGGGAGGCAGAGGTTGCAGTGAGCTGAGATCGTGCCATTGCACTCCAGCCTGGGCAACAAGAGCGAAACTTGGTCTCAAAAAAAAAAAAAAAAAAAAAAAAAAAAAATCAGCAGGAAATTGAGGAAATCCTTGGACCCTAGGAACATTAATTCTCTACTCAAAGAACAGCAGATAGGACCCTTTAAAGTCACCCCCGGGGCCATGGAAACATTTAGGAAGGGAGAGGAGAGAAAGGTTGGGGAAACACTGAAAGACGCAGGAAAAATGGAAACTGAGAGGTATCTCAGAATCTTCTACACTTCCCCATCCAAATTCCCATGATGTGGAGGAAAAAGCCAAAGCCCAGAGAAGGAAAGCGAGCTACCTAAATAGTCCAGCAGGATGACTAAGAGCATGGCCCCGAAAATGTGTGTGGGGCCCGGCTCCAAAGTGAAGTGGGGACGTTCTGCCCTCAGCCTTTCCTTTAACGTGAGAAAATGTGTTTGTCTCTGGCTTAATATCTAAGCATATGATGTTTTGTTTCATCAGAAAATAAAGGGCAATTGACTAGAAGTCATTTCCACCCATTCCATAGCAAGTCCGCGTTCAGTTCCTGTCCCACCACCCAAAAAGAAGAGTGGCCATATCCACGAGTGCCCGCAATCCTCTGCTGCAGGCTGCAGATGGACGTTCTGACATACTGGGGGTGCAGCCCTCCCATGTGACACCCAGAGCCCCTGTGGGGCAGGTATGGACCGTTCCTAAGGCAGACAGGGAAATGGATAAAATCTGAGCCCTCCTTCCCAGTGTGGGGCCTCACAGATTCTCTACACACTCCAGCTGCAGGGTCTCAGTAGGAGCCTCACACCCCTGACCACCTGATGTGCCTTCCTCCATTCATGAGCCACTGCCTCCAAGGACAGCATGGTCAGAGGACCATGAGCTGGAGCCAGGAGGCTGCCCCTCACTTTCTGGTGTGGAGAGCTGTCCTGCATCCCCCAGAGAGCTCTCCCTCGGGGAGGCCCCCTATGTGATGTGTAGGGTGCAACAAAGCTTTCACTGGGCCTCAGCAGCTCCCATCCTGCTCCGGCCCTCTCTCCCTCCTTTCCCAGCCTGGGATGCCTTCCTGGGAAGCACCCGCTGGACTCTTCTCCCAGGGCCTCTTCTGTATGTGACAAGGCATTTACTTAGACTGTGGCTCCCAGCCAGGGAAAGGACAGCAGCCAGGCACAGTGGCTGAAAGAGACTTGTCTGCTTCCTCCAGGAAGTCACCAGGATTGGCCTAATTCTACAGAGGGAAAGAGTTACTCCTCCTTGCCAAAGAAGTCACTGAGCTAATTGAAGTGGTTCCTTGCCCTTTCAGGTCCTTTGAGAACAAACTGGGCACCAAGGTGCTCCCACAGGCCCCAGCGTAAACCCTCCCATGTGTCTGTCTCGCTCTGTGAATTACCTGTCCAGCACCTAGAGGCTGTGGGCTTCCAGACGCTGACATGCATCTCTATTCATCTTTTTTTTTTTTCTTTTGAGATGAAGTCTCGCTCTGTTGCCTAGGCTGGAGCGCAGTAGTGCGATCGCAGCTCACCACAACCTCCGCCTCCTGGATTCCAGCAATTCTCCTGCCTCAGCCTCCCTAGTAGCTGGGATTACAGGTGCCCACCACCATGCCCGGCTAATTTTTGTATTTTTAGTAGAGATGGGGTTTTGCCATGTTGGCCAGGCTGGTCTCGAACTCCTGACCTCAAGTGATCTGCCCACCTTGGCTTCCCAAAGTGCTGGGATTACAGGCATGAGCCACCGTGCCTGGCCTCTACTCATCTTTGCATCTCCAGCACCTGATGCCTTGCTCAGTGTTCAGAACCCACTTAATAAGCATTTCATCCTTCAATGAATAAAGAAGTGAATTAATGATTGAACAAACAAATGAGTGTATTTATGAATGAACAAATAAGTCACAGAGTGGTGTGGTGATAGGGAACTACCTAGCTTCAGGGAGATAGGCTTCAGTACAATCTTAGGAGGGGATTTTTTCATGGTGCAAACACGAGCGTAAAACAGTCTAGAGCTGCAGCACACTGTGGGTGGTTTAGCTCTGCAGCCTCGGGCTCGCCAGCCTACAACCAGAGAGTCTACTATGAGGCGACACACCTAAGGAAATAATGGTGCAGAAGATCAGAATGATCGATGGGGTCACAAATACTGCAGAAATGTACACCTCAGAGGTTGCATCTCAGGCAAAAAAAAAAAAAAAAAAAAAATGGAAACAAGTCCTGTGTTCACAAATCAGAGATTGGCTAAACCATTTTGTAGATATAGAGTTTTTCTTGGATTATCCATATTTCTAGTATTTCCTCCATGTGCATATTACTTGTGTAAAGCTTGGGGAAAAAAAATGTATAACTATTACTATTAGGATAGGAATCTGCAAGCAACAGCCCAGGGGCCAAATCTGAACCATTGCCAATTTTTGTAGATAAAGTTTTATTGAAATACCATCACACTCTTATTTATGAAAGAATTAAATGTTTACTACAGAAACCACGTGGCCCCCAAAGCCGAAAATACTCATTAGCTGATTCTTTACAGGAAAACTTTGCTGATCCTGGTGTGAAATGTTCAATGACAAGAAAAAATATGACATACATTTCAGTAAGAACTTACACAGAAGTATGTACTTTTTTGCTAACTACATTTTTAGTTGCATAAAAAGGACTGGAAAACTATGAATTAAAAATGTTCACTTAGAGTTTGATAGATCAGTAGGGTGACTAGAGTTAACAATAATCTATTGTACATTTCAAAATAGCCAAAAGAGAATAATTCAAATGTTTCTAGAATGGAGAAAAGACAATATTTTTTGAGACAGGGTCTTGCTCTGTTGCCCAGGCTGGAGTGCAGTGACACAATCTCAGCTCACTGCAACCTCTGCCTCTTGGGCCTAAGTGATCCTCTCACCTCACCCTCCCAAGTAGCTGGAACTACAGGCGTGTGCCACCGCTCTGGCTAATTTTTGTATTTTTTGTAGAGACAAGGTTTCGCTATATTGCCCAGGCTAGTCTCAAACTGCCAGGTTCAAGTGATCTGACCACCTCGGCCTCCCAAAGTGTTGGAATACAGGCATGAGCCACTGGGTCCAGCCAAGATAAATATTTAAGGTGATGAAGGTCCCAATTACCCTGATTCGATCTTTACACATTATATGAATGTATCAAATTAGCACAGGTACTCTAAAATCTATACATAAACTATGCATCAATAACAAAACATTTACTAGTTTACTGAAAAAAAAAAGTGTTCACAGTGATTATTCCTCAGTGGTGGTAGGCATACACATTTAATTTTTTTTATTTTTTATTTATCTGTATCTCTTAAATGTCCAAGATGAACAAGAATGACTTTATAGTAAGAAAAAAAGAATAATGAAGTCATTGAACAACAACAGCATCATAAAGTCAGTGAACAGGACTCGTGGAGGAGACCAAGTGGAAAGGTTTTGTTTGTTTGTTTGTTTGTTTGTTTGTTTGTTTGCTTTTGAGATGGAGTTTTGCTCTTGTCGCCCAGGCTGCAGTGCAATGGCTTGGTCTCGGCTCACCGCAACCTCCTCCTCCTGGATTCAAGCGATTCTCCTGCCTCAGCCTCCTGAGTAGCTGGGATTACAGGCACCCCCCACCAAACCCGGCTAATTTTTGCATTTTTAGTAGAGATGAGGTTTTGCCATGTTGGCCAGGCTGGTCTCGAACTCCTGACCTCATGTGATCCACCTGCCTTGGCCTCCCAAAGTGCTGAGATTACAGGAGTGAGCCACCACACCCGGCCCCAAGTGGAAAGGTTTTGAAGGTCACTAATAAGGACATTTCCGAGGGGCCTGGCCCCAGCCAGGGACGGACATGAATACTGCCAAACCTTCTCTCTCAACAAGGATTATGATGCCACACAGCAGCTTTGCTGAGGGATCACTCCAATTTTTCAGGGCAAATTACTGAATTTTTAAAAAATGAAATGAAAATAAAAACACATATTTTAGCAACAATTTTAAAAATATACATATTTGGCAATAAAGAGAAGCATGTATCTGTCTTGTTCTTCAAGAAAACCACCACTGCATACACTTCATGTTGAACTCAACGTTAACATGTGGGACATGTTCCAAAATGCCTCTCAAGATGATTGAGGACAACTGAGAGTGTCCAAAAGTGATGATGACAACCACCGCGCTAAGAGTTTCTGGACATTACTTTAATGAAGAGAAGAGAGCACTGTGGCGCGATCCTGTTTCATCGTGCATCAAATGGTTTTGGAACTGAGGTCAAACAAAAGAAAAGAAACTAGCGTTGGCCAAAAGTTTAGTCCTACAAGTTGCCTCTGTAAAGGAAAGGACTGATTTCTCCGTGAAATGTCCTGGGCCCCACAGCCCAGAGTAAAACTGAAAGGTTCCTAAAGGTAGACACTGCTTGCAAGAAAAGCTGGAAAATGACCCCGTCCTTTGGAAGCAAGTGAGGAAGTGTTAAAGCCAAGCCCGTCCTCATGCCCACATTGGAGGCAGCCTCCTGGCTGGGCACGGTTAAGGGGAGGGCCGGCCTCCCATGTGGTGTGGTGGGCAGCCAAGCCAAGGAGTCAGCTTGTGCTGTGCCTCTCGCTTCTCCCAGACACATGCCACATGTCACACAAAAACCCCAAGGCTCACAGCAACAAAGAGATGGGTCCCACAAGAAGCTAAGCCCTGGACAACTTTCTCTTGGGGGTGGTGGAAACAGGAGGCAAATGAATTCTGCCTGGACCGCTGCCCTTGCTTTCGGCATGGCCCCCGTTTTGCCCCGGCCCACCCATCAGGTAGCTGAAGATGGTGTTTGTTCAGACACGCATTGTTTTGGGACTCTGCGGTCTTTTTTGAAGATGTGGCTCAGAGAAAGGATGGTAGCAAATCTCTGTGCTTAGTTTGCCCTGTTTGTTGCAAGCTGAGCCGCTGAGTTCTAGATCCTGTCTCATAGGCACATTTCAGAGGTACAGCACTCATTTCTTATAGTCTGCTAATCAACCCTGCTATTACAGGGAAGGAGCAGTCACTGACCAATCCCAGCTGGCGCCACCCCATCATACTCACAATATGCAAGGACTTAGGTCAAGAGAGTACGCAAAATGCAACACAAAACAAATAGATGAAAATACAGCCCTAGTAAACCTAAACCAGACCTGGCTCGAGGAGGGCCCCACAGACAGCAAAGAGCCCACATGCACCCCGAGGTAGACCTGTCTTAGCTACCTGGCTCCCAGGAGACCCCAGCCCGGCTCAGGTGCCTCAGTGAGCAGATTCTGCCCAAGAAACAAGTCCCACAGCTCTGCCCAAGTCCTGTTCCCCTAAGTTTCTTTTGGGGGTGGGGGGGACACAGCTTTCTGAAAAGGGCTTTCCAGATGGCGCCTGGCTGCGGCAGTGCCAGACTCCACAGCTTAAGTAAATGTTGCCATCGCCCCATCCTGCCAGGAAAAGGCAAGGGGGACCCATGGCCGCTCTCAGCTGCAGCAACGCTCACTTTCTGGGGAGATCAGAGTTCCCCCACCACCTGCCCACCCCCCCGACACCATGTACCCCTCTTGGAGAGCCCCTTTCCTCTGCATTTGCAAGCCTCGCTCAGACCCTGCCTCCTTCCTCCACATGCCAGCACCATCAACAAGGGTGGAGAGATGCGACCATCAGATGCCGACAGAGGAGAGGAAGGCGCAGGGAGGCGAGACACCCAGAAGGGCAGCAAACAAGCCCAAGGGTCACAGATGGCAAAGGTTCCAGCCCGATCATCACGGATTTGGGAAGTGTGCACAAATCCAATCTCCTGATCTCTGCAGGTGTTTCTCCACCCCTGCCATCAATGCTGCAAAACAGCTCTACGGGTAAAGGAGTTAACTACTCACTCCCCTGACTTCCCAGGCTCAAAAGGCTTCCAAATGCTCACTGCACAGTTCTTTCCCATGAAATTCACTGTCTCCATCTCTAGATCTCCAAGTATCCCCACGGTCTCTCTCTAGAACCCAGTGGAATATCGAGGCCAGTATAACGGGCCTTGTTGAAGCCAGCCCTGTCCCCACTCCTTTGAGACATCAGGGCTACCTGCCAGAAACTTCTCAGGGAGAAGGGGCAGACCTGGGAAATGCGCTCGGGTGTAGAGGAATAAAGTCTTACCTTACCCTTCCTGGGAATGCACTTCCTATGAGCAGGACACAAAGCTTCAAACCAGAGAAAGAATTGGAAAGATAAGCAACCTGGCAGTGAAGGGATCTGGGCGGCCAGAAGGACCCCAATCTGCCCTCTATGCAGAGGCTACCCCAGCTCTGCAGAAGTGGCCCCTGGCAGGGCTCACATAACACGGTGGGCATCATTTCCCAGCTACCTGAGTGCATGGTAAGCATGCGAGTGGGTAAGAGTCGGACCCTGGAAGCTCGTGATACCTGCTTCTGGCCAAACCATCAATCAGGGGACACCTTGTGGCTGTCTGCAAAGCAAATTACTAACTCCCGCCCCAACACACCCAAGGTGGTGGTCAAGACCTGAGCCTGGAACCTCCCATTCGAGTTCATGGAAATCAACGCAGCTAATGCTTCAAGCTCTGTTTTGAAAATTGACCGCTTAATTCCTTGCCTCATTGTAACCTGTCCTTAGCTAATCTATGTTTTCCTCATTTCCATTAAATTTAGGTTTAAATGAACTTTTCCATCCCTTGCGTTAACATGCTTAGGGAGGAGAGCTTCATGGAGCTCCTCAGAAGCTCAGTGGGCAGGAGTGTTGGAAACAGAAGGGCAGCCCAGGCAACAGCGGTGTCCATCCCACAGATGGGCCAAGTGAGGCCGCCAGAGAAACACATTTGAGTGACTCCTCGGCCTCGAATCTAATCCCTCACAAGCAAAACCATGTCCTGCCTGTTATGTCCTGGAGCAGAAAGGGTGCTCTGCCTCTGCGATTTTATGCCACACATCTCTGATGTTACACTCCCAGCTTGAAGACTTTCAGAGCCTGTGCAAGTACCCTCTTTCTGAAATGCCAAGTGACGGTGGAGTGGCATCAAGCAGCCCCAGAGAAGTGGGATTTATGGCTCCACGTAAAGAGGTCAGAAAGATGGTAAAAGCCCCGAAGGGTTACTGATTGTTCCCAAATCATAGCTTCTAAACACAAGATGATACAAGTTCACCAAGTGAATGGGAAGTTTATAAAAAGAAACTGCTGGTAGGCATCCGGCTCCCCGGGAAGGAGGACGATATGACAGCCGCACATGAACCAGCATCTGAGAGCAACGGCGATCCCGGCACGAGCAGGGTGTCCCAAGTGGACAGACCACCCTTGGGGCCCAGCGGAAAGGTGGCCGCCAGGGGAGGACACGAGGGCCTCTGACCCTGTGCCCCATCTGACATTCCCCAGGAGCCACCTGCCCAGCCGGCTTATTCGCCTAGGCGGGCAGCCACCTCAGCTCTCGGCTCTCAGCTCAGGGGACGGGCCTTGGCCAGCGTCCGCCTGGGCACAGCTTCGGCACACATGAGCCGAGCCTCCGTAAATCTCGGCAAACACGGCGGCCGCCTGCACACACTTCCACGGCAGGGACGGAAGGGCTGCATATGGCGCTCGGCTTTCACAGCTGAGCTTTAAAAAAAGTGCAGCTTTTCATCTCACTGAACCAGCTCCCAAATTAGGAGGTGGGGAAGGGAAGCTGGAGTTGGGGTGGGCTGGGGGCAGAAAAATAAGGAAGCAGGGGACAGGGGGAGGCGTAGGGGGAAACTTTAAGGCTAAATGTGCTTTTGAAAGGAATCTCAGACTGTGATCTGTTCATAAGGTCCCTCTGGAAAATTAAATAATGTTGCCTATTTGTCATCCCCAAATTGACTAATTTCAAGTTCCTAATACCATTTTTAAAATGATTTTTTAAAAATACATAACAATGAAGGAGTCTATCTAAGAGGGCATCACTCACATGCTTGAGCCTGGGCTAAAAAATTTTTAAGCATTATTTATAAATGGGATTATTGTTTTCCAAAGTTCTGCTCCACAAAGAGATTAGTTGCCACCATGCCCAGGGGGGTCTCCCCAAGTCCATTTCAATTCCCTGCCTTGAGGTGGAAGGTGGTTGGAATGGAACAGGAGGAAGAAGCCTGCTCCGGCAGTTTTCCTGGAATTGCCTGGAAACTTTTACTTTCTGTTTCCTCTGCTGATAATGACTGTCTTCGGCTCTGCAGCCAGCTCCCCTCTCCCCCCCTCCAGCCCCCTGTTGCTGCAGCCTCCCCGAGCTCCGTGTATAAAGTTTGGCTTTTGCAGCAGGAAGCAGCTGGGCCAAGCAACCAGCGAATGATAATGACCTCAGAAATCTGCTGTTCGCTCGGCAACAATAGGGTGCTCAGTCTACTGGAAAATTGTGTTCATCAGCTAACTCTGCTCAGTTACTAATTGACATTGCCAAATATTTTAAGAACAATTGGAATGCACAAGCAAAAAAAAAAAAAAAAATGAAGATCTTAATCCTCAAACTCAAATTTTTTTTCTTTTTCTTTTTCTTCTTTTGGGTGCCTGGATTTGTTTGTGTGTGGAGCAGGCACTGGTTATCGTGAATGGGGGCAGGGAGGGGAGCCACATGAGAAAAAGAGGTGGAAAAGAAAGAAAATCTATCATATCACTATACACCCCATGTAAATGCGAGAGCGCCCCAGATAAAGGCCTTTGATGCTGTGGTCAATGGGATGGAGACCCAGCATTTCAGGAATGCAGCTCTAACAACAAAAGAAGACCTCGCAAGGCTTTTAGCCCAGCTGACCAAATAATCCTTGTCCGTCTCAAAATATTATAACAGAAGTAGTAGGGGTTAACAATATTTTCATCTTCGCATCTCTCCCTGGCTTTCCATTGATCCTGTAACTTAGCCGACTTTCTTTAATGAACAGAGGGTCAATGCATTCAATTACCCCCTTCCCACCATCAACACTTCGATTATCCCCACTCCAAAATTATGGCGAATTCGGAAGGTAACTGCCCTGTTGGATATAATGAACAGTATCGTTTCCTAGTACATTAAGTTTTAATTATTCTGAGTGTGATTTCCAAAGCAAAATCTGAAGAAACAGAACTTTGGTCGTGTTCTGACTCAGAGCAAAGCTAGGATTCGAGCTCAGCCTTAGAGGAGGTTTTAGAGAAAGATGCAAAGATTAATGTCATAAGAGTGTTTGCACGCAAGCCAGAAATGAGGAGGCATCGAAACAGCCACCCCACTTTCGAAATGTCATAAAAGAGTAAAATTTATAAGCTGCTGCTTTCCAAATAGTTTCTCTTTGCATTGTACACGGAGGCTACATTGAATGACATTGACCACAGTGTGAAATTACTGGTAAGTCAAATAAACAACAACACAACAAAAATAAAACAAAGGGGGAAGATGGGGAAGTGATCTGTGTGACTAGTTTTGTCCATTTTCTGTTAGAAAATATGACCTCTCAATTTGTCAAAGGTCCTAGTTTTCACAGTTGATCTTAAGCTTGGTTCTCAGCAGTTTGGAGAGCCAAAGAACAAACACATTTTCTGGTTCACTGGAATCATTTTCACATGTTCACTGATTCAAACATTCTTTTGCTCACATAACAAACAGCTGCATCCCACATTAGCCTAGCCAGTGACAGTCGCCCATCTCGGCAATAACTGTTTGATTGCAAACTTGACCCCTTCTTCGTCTCGGTCTGAGCAAGACATTTTTAAACAGCCACTCCGTTCCCAATCCTTCTTTGCAAAGAATTACATCAGATAACAAAGGACGTCTCTGCCACTCATTGTAAGCCTTCTTCTAGAGATCTGTTCTAAGAGGCTCTGTAAAAAGGTTTTTTATGATGAATTCAGAACTACTATCATGTTAAGAGCAGCGATTTATAAAGAAGAATTCATTGGTTAAGATCTGAAAAAATAGTTTCTCAGGCCCTACTGACCCAGTTTTCAACAAAAAAAAGAATCAAGTGATGCAAATTAAGTTTTGCGACATTGTTATGCAGTCTGAGAAATTTGTAAAACCGTGTTTTGCAGTTATTTCTTAATAGAAGCCTTAATAAGTACTTCTTTCTTTACTTAAGGGCTTAAAGATTTTTTTCTCTCTCTCCTTCACCTTGCAGGTTTCTCTTTAACAGGTAATAATAAAATACCCATTGTATCCAGATTTTTATTTAAATGCTTATTTTAATCGCACTTCTATACAAGTCAAACTTGTTGGAAATAAGAGGGAGGACTAACCAGATTTGGTTAAGAGTCCTAAATCCCAGGGAAACCTGAATGCCCCAGACGCACAGCTGATTCGGGTTGTATATTGGTATGCCCTCAATTCTCCTACTTAGTCAGAAAATTATGAAAGGCTCTAATTTGAATATGAAGAAAACAAAGAAGTCAACCAGAAATGAAAGAATCAGTATTCACAATTGTAAAATACTTCAATGAGGGGAAATAAAAGTGAGAAGATAACCACAACTCAAGTATAATTCTCTTTTGAGTCATGAGCACGGTTCGTTCTTTTTAAGCAAAATGGGTTTTTTCAACCGAGCACTGAGAGATAGGCAAGCAACAGAGATAGGAATAGCACGAGGCTATCACTTGGCCAGAAGGTGAGAAAAACATGGTAAACACGTCATTAATGAAGCTGAACATTTGGTGTCAGAATATTCTGCTGAGACCCTTACATTTCAGGAGGTCTGAGAGAGGAATGGAAATCTGTCAATGTTAACTCCATGTCACTCTAAAAACTTAGGGGAACCAGTTTGCTGTCTGCACCCTGTCCTGTAAAGGTCCTAATCCAGAATCAGAGATGATACATGCCAGAAGAGAAGACCTCATCCTAGGAGGCCAGAAAGAGCTCCTCTTGACATTGGGACACCTGGCACTTGGCTGCTTCTCGAGTAGGGATCTATCTTTACATGGTGAAAACCCTTCCCCCGAATCTTAGTATGTTCCGTGTGGCAATCGCTCCAGGTAGTGTGACCTCACACCTCCTTGGCACTCATGCTGCTGGTTAGACACTTCCTAAGCGTCTCATCAGTAATAAATCCCAAACAAGTCTAGGACTCCAGGAGTAGACAGTGTGTTTCATGGGTATTTAAGCAGCAGCATTAAGTGCTATCGGAATCTCTGGAATGTGCAGACCAGATTTATGTGTCTTAACAATTCTTTACTGGTTTGTAATAAGCCGGCAGAGTCCCACTTTATTTTAATACTAATTTTGTCCTAGAAGAAGAGTATGCTCAAGCATGACTATAACAGCAAAGCTAAAACTGGCATCTACTTAATAAGTGCAGCAGTGAATTTCCTCCAAGATCGAAATAGGTATCTAAACCAAAGAGTGAGGGGGGGATCAAGAGAGAAGAAAAAACTTTTAAAAAATGACCCTAAATAGTGTGCTGCTACGTCTTTAACTGTGGGCAAGGCAGTGCCTCGAGGTGCCTCAAACTGTCTTTCATTTTCTAGACTTAATGGCTGATTGCAGAAATCAATGTTGCCATTAGTAACAGGGTATTTGTTATGGCATGATTTCCTCTGTTGTTAGGCTGCAGAATGATTACAGTATTAGCGAGGTGCTTTCTTTATAAAGGGCTAGAGATATAACTTTCAATTTACTACCCATTAGTAAGGGGCTTTGGAAATATGGATGAAGGCAACACCTTACCTGCTGTTAGGTGGTGATTTTAATTTAGCCGTCTGAGGCTAGCATGTTTTTTTGTTGTTGTTGTTGTTTTGGTTTTTTTTTTTTTTGAACTGGGCCAGGAAGCTTCATCATTTCACAGACATTTTGATGACAGATTTTCTGCTTTGCTATTTTAGACCCCAAAGCTGTATTGCCCGTGTAACACAGTACAATTTAAGACATAACAGTCATGCGTCTGTGTTTCAAACGCCTGTACTTTTCCAAACCATCAGAGGAAAGTGGTGGGGCTCTTTAGGTCACACGGATCTGGCAGGTGAGCCACGTTGTAATTTTGGAAGGGGCCGGAAGATAGGTTTGGCTTGGGGAGGCAGACTGTGGTGCCTGCATGAGAGAATTATGGGAATACGCTAAGGGGGAGAGAAAGATGGCGAAGTGTGGAACTTACACATTCACATCCAGGGATAGAGCAGAATGCCAGCTCCTGAGTTCTAGAGACGAGATGATGGCCGACAGCATCAGGCCATGAAATGGGGTTGGACAATGGCAAGAAAAAGGTAGATTATGCCCACTGAAAAATGTACCACCTGGCCATCTCCCACACAACTTTCTTTTTTCTTTCTTTTTTTTGAGACAGTGTCTCACTCTGTCACTCAGGCTGGAGTGCAGTGGTGTGATCTTGGCTCACTGCAGCCTCCCCCTCCCAGGCTCAAGCGATTCTCCTGCCTTAGCCTCCCGAATAGCTAGGATTACAGGCATGCATCACCACATTTGCCAGATATTTGGATTTTTAGTAGAGAGGGGGTTTCTCCATGTTGGCCAGGCTGGCCTGGAACCCCTGGCCTCAAGTGATACACCCGCCTCGGGCACCCAAAGTGCTGGGATTACAGGCGTGAGCCACCGCACCCTGCCTCAACTTACTTTCTTGGTAGCCAGTGTTCAAGGGAAGGCCTAAGAGGTGAAACGACGGCCCTTTCCCTCCAGTCAGGGAGGGAAAGAAAGGCATGGCCCAGTGTCCAACCCACCCATGTCCTCGATCAAGACCCACTGGCCATGGAACTGACCGGAGGCTTGGGAGCAGAACCAGGCAGCCCTGGGCAGGGCTGCTGTGCAAGCTGCTTCTCCCCGCTTCTCAGCTAACCTACCTGAGGAGGATGGCGAGGAGGGGTGCGGGCTGTCCTCCTGGGCACTCCCGGTCTGGGAGAGACCGCCTCCGACCCCGCTCTCCTCGGTGACGTTGGAGGAGCCCGGCGTGGTGGAGCGGCTCACCGACTGGGACTCCTGGTCACTGCCCGAGCCACGCCGCTCATCCAGGCCCACGTGCAGCCCATCCTCCTCGCCCTTGCGGTCCCGTTTGTGGACACGGGAGTGCACGACCACCTGGTGGTAGGTGCGGAACACCCGGCCGCAGTCGGGGCACTCGGTGGGCTTCTCCTTCATGTTCCCAGGAACCTGCAGGTTATACTCGAGAGTCTGGTTCAGCCCATGTGACAAAAAATCCCGACTGCTTTCTAAAGGGTCGAGCTTACTTGGCAGGTCTCTCTGGCTGCCCACTTTAGTGCTGTGAACCAAATCAGCAGGCATTTTCTGCTTGGAGCCATCTGCTCCCACTAACACGTACTCCCGCTTCTCCTTATCAAACAGAACCCCGGCGTTTGCCAAAGTGTCTTCGTGGTTGCGCTGCAGCGGATGCTCTTTAGACAAGAAGCCGTGTTCCATGGCCATGCCCCTGGCCATGAGCTGCCAAGCCTGGTAGCTGTTCACAGGGTCCATCTCCGCAGCCTTGGCAGCCGCCTGCAGCCGCTCGATGCAGCTGGATTTCAGCGGCGGCACGAGGTTGAGGCATCCCAGGAGGGAGTGCTTGTCCCCCTCCGGGACGCCGTGGGCCATGCTGGAGATGGGAGACAGCAGCTTCCCCAGCGCTTCCTTCTCCTTCATGGGCAGCTCGCCCTTGCCATAGAGCTGGCTGGGCTCGCTCAGGCCGGCTTTGTCCGGGGCCATGAAGCCGCTCTGCAGGCAGGAGAGGTACCTGGAGTACAGGTTGGCGTGGGCCTCCTGGGACATGCCGCCCATGGGCACAGGCACCTCTGGGTCGCTGGGGGACTTGTTCTTCACTGACAGCTTGTTGAGGTGGACCTTCATGTGGTTCTTGAGGAACCAGGGCTCCTTGAAGCGCCGGCCGCAGATCTGGCAGCAGTGCTCAAAGGAGTCTTTGTGCTTGCGCATGTGGCCCTTGAGGAACCACGCCTGGCTGAACACCTGGCCGCACACCTCGCAGCGGAACTCGTTGGCCGACTGCTCGCCACCGCCGTTGGGGCCTTGGCCCTGGGCCGACTCGGCGGTGATGTGTGCCTTCTCCACGTGGCTGATGAGCTCCTCCTCCTGCGAAGCCGCGAAGTCGCACAGCGTGCACTTGTAGGGCTTGTGCAGTATGCGGATGTGGCGGTCCAGCTCCTCGCGCTTCTTGAACTTGCCCTTGCAGAAGGTACAGCGGAAGCCCGCCGCCGGGGCCACCGCGTCCTCCTGCACGCTGGCCGGCTTGGGCGAGGGCACTGGGTGGGCCACGTCGGGCACGCTGTGGTTGGCCTGCAGGGCCAGGGTGCATGCGGCCAGCGGGGCCTGCTGGGCATGCGGCGGGGGCTTCAGGTCGGGCCGGGGCTGCAGCAGGCTGCCCTTCAGCTGCTTGTCCCGCAGGATGGCGCGCTCCTCCAGCTCGTGCAGCAGGCGGTTCTCCTCGCGCACACGCCCACGCCCCTTGCCCAGGTTGCCCAGCTTGTGGGTCCGCAGGTGAATCTTGAGGTTCCCCTTCTGCGCCGCCCTGTGGTCGCAGTATGGGCACTTGAAGGGCTTCTCGCCCGTGTGCGTGCGCATGTGCAGGGAGAGGATGCTGTTGAAGCGGAAGCGCTTGCCGCAGAGCGGGCACGGGTACTTGCGGTTCTTGCGGGCGTCGTCCTCGATGTCGCTCATCTGGGACATGATGCCCAGGTTCTGCCCGTTGAGGAACTGCTGCAGGTCCACCCTCCCGTTGAGGCTGGTGTCCACCTCCCGGCCCAGCTGGTTGGCCAGGAGCGCCATCTGACTGCCCATGGGCTGGCCGCTCATGGGCACGTGGGCCTTCTCCTCCAGGGATGCGGGGGGCTTCTCCTCGGGGTTGGGCCGGGGATGGAGTTCGGGGAAGGCATGGCTGAGCTGGGAGGTGATCTGGTGCAGCTTCTGACTCATGGCATACTGGCCGTTGAGGACGGGGCCGCTCAGGTGGGGCTCAGCTTCCGGCTCCGCCGAAGACACTCCAAGGCACAGGCTCGCTTCTTCCATCCCTGAAAAGAGAGGCAGAGTTCAGATCCGTGCCAGGTGCGGCTGTGGCGCCATGAATCAACAGCATTGGTGGGCAGGGAATTTGCATTTCATGCCTTACCTACACATAATCATGCTAAGGAATTCTAGTCAAAAACAATAATTAAAAAATGAATTATTAAATGCCAATTATGCAATATGGCATTGCTCCTCCAATTTGTTTTGGCGACAGATCGTCTTCCTTGTATTTTCTATTTACAGACTGCAATTATTCATTCACCTTTAAATTATTAATGTTTTACCACTTTTAACACCTAATAACAAATCAAGGGTCTACGTGTGAAACTTTTTCTCCGTTGCCCCATTGTCGCACCTGTAGCTGTTGGTTCCGTCCAAAGTTTGCCTGAGAGCAGAATGACTTTCCCTGTAAGACCAAAGAAACCCACTTGGAACTTCTGTTTCCGTTCACTATATTCAGTACATTCACCAGTCTGAGATGAAAGAGATCATTTTATGATTTGGCAAAAAAAAAAAAAAAAACAAAACTCAATGGCATGATATTTACTGGTACATAATAAAACAAGATAATGTTTTGGGAAAAAATAAAGTAAAGGACAGGCTTTAGAACAATAAAAGGGATTTTGCTTTAGTCAACAAAAAGTGCAGTAATATCTCATTAAGCTGATTAGTATGCTGCTTAGAAACAGTACTAGGTGCTGTAACACATGATTATAATCATAAAAATCCTTCAGTGTTTGCAAGGAAGCATTAACGAGGTATATTAAATTTTAAGGAGACTGCGAGTAGCGGCTTTGCAAACCTCAGAGATTAAGATTTAACCCTTATGTTACGAAACACTGTTATTTTGTCATTTGGTAACTGTGCCCATCAAAAGAAGTATAAATTATCTCCTGACGGAATCTTAGCAGATTGTTGAAGTTCTTCAAATTTGGGTCAAAGGAAACACCGATACCTTATAGTGGGGCTCTTCCCATCCTTCAATGGCAAAATATCCAAAGCAGGGACTTTGATTGGGTTTAAAGAGATCTTTTATAGAACTAGATAAAAACCCATTAAAATCCAGGAATTATGCCATAGGAAGTCTCAACCACGTTTGAGTGTTTTTAATAACTTTCCCAATATACAATAATGAGTACAAATTGTACCTGCAGTATGTGTTTTGCAGAAAATTAGAACTCAAAGTTGTTTGTTAAACACTATCGTTCAAAGCTGGTCTGCATAATTGTCTTTAATAGTCCTCTCTACCCCCTCTCCAGCCTGTGCAGAATGGCTAAAGCCAGATGGTTCCAGGGAGGGCAGAGGAAACAGCCCCTTCCACATTGGAGCACGTGGGGAGCTCAACTTTGCAAGGCAATGAACCCCTGCCTGGGATCCTTCTATTTCCAGCTATGTCTCCCACCTGAAGGAGTCCAAATTTGTTTCCTGCCATTGGAATCATCTTTGCACACACCTCTCCTCTTGTATCCCATTGTTTAGATGTGTTGGGCAGCCAGGTGGTCCAGGAGCTGCGCTTAACCCCAGCCAGTACTGATTTCTGGGCTAGGCGATTAACCAGGGAGACCTATGGGGACAGAGCTCAACTGTGGAGGAAGCACAGGCAGCCTCGGCAGGGTCTGCTGCTTGCTGGGCCTCCCGCCAGGAGACTGCGTGGCACGGAGGGTCTCCAGTGGGAGACCTGACTTCCTTGGCAGGAGGAGTGGGGTGGTGAGTCTATCTTTCAAGGGAAGGGAAGAAAGAGCCATGAATGTTTATTTCCAGGAGGCAGAGGGATTACAGTGGTGGTGCTGTGCCAACTATGTCCACGAATGAAAGATATGCACAACTGTGCAAAGGGTGAAGACACACGTAAAGGTGCATGGGCACTTGCCATAGGAGAAGGCTTCCAGCTTGTCATCTTTCCTTTCTGTTTCTGGGGGCAGTCTACACTCAAATTTTTTTAAAACACGCGGGCCCATTTTGGAGGTTGGTCAGAAAAAAGCTAATATCCCATGGAGGTTGCTGCATTCATTCAACAAACTTACCAAGATCCTTCCACATGCCAGTCCCTAGTCTTGCCACTGGAGACATGATGGTGGACAAGACCCACCAGCCCCAGGACTCATGACACCCACTATCCAGCCGGGAGGAGCAGGCACAGTGTACAGAGGTTGCTGGAGGCTCCAGGCAGAGACTGGTGGCCCCAGGGCCCTGTCTGGCACCCTCTCTCCACCTTTGAGCCCCATACAGCTGCACTGGCTCCTCTTCTGAGCCAACAGGGATCATGACCCTGAAGCCATACAGGATTGCTCAGAATTCCACCCAACAGCTCCATGGAAGTTTGGAAAGTCCAAGGCCAACAGGGCTGGCCCACTTCCAAAGGCTGCCCAGTTGGCCAGCTCAGAAGACATGAATCCAGGAAGACGGGCTATTTTCAGGTTGCTGCTGATGAGCTGATGCCAATTCAGCAGGAGGGAAAGAAGGCTGAATGTGCAATGTGGCGAGACTGCAAATCAGCTTGGATGAGGGGCATGGAGTTGAAGACCATGTCCCCCAACACCACCACCATTCATGCTATGCAAGTGACAGCTCAACTCATCAAATAAGGAACGTGAGAGTTTTCAGGTTTGGTTTGAGTATGGAATTCTTTTATTTTGTTCAAATCTATCTATCTATCTGTTTGTCTGTCTGTCTGTCTGTCTGTCTGTCTATCCTGGCCAGAGTTAACAAAGATTTGTAACCTCTTTAAGGTCTTTAAATGCCTTTGCTAGATCCTCAGCTGAGGATAGAATGTTCTAGAACATGCATGCTGCCCCAGCTCTTTCCATAGTTGGCTCTGTTCTTATTCTTGCGGATCTGAGCTCACACATCCTTTCTCACAAAAGCCCTCTGTGCCCACCCTGTCTGAGGCTGACACCCCAGTCCCTCTCTGTCCCCACATGTCCCTACATAGCATTTACCATGGGGGCAACGTTTTGTCATTGGTCCTTTTACAGACATGCTTCATTCCCGTGAAGGCAGAGGATATGTCTGTCTTGGTCAAGGATGAAGCCTTGGGTCCTAAGGCAGAGCTGGCTTATCTTAGGTTCAGTATGTCCTGAGTGAATGGATGAATGAGTGAATAGAGACTCACTCTAACCTCAACTTGATGTGGCCTAACCTCGGCCTTTGCACAAGTCCAGAGCACCTCAAATCAGTCATGTGACCTAACCTCAGCCTTCCTACAAATCCAGGAGCACCTACAAGCAGTCATGTGACCTAACCTCGGCCTTTGCACAAGTCCAGGAGCACCTACGATCAGAATCAGACAGAGTTGGAAGGGTCCCTGGCTACCACTGAGAAGCTGAATGTTCAGAAACCACCAAGAGAAAGCCACCTCTGGCCGGCCATGGTGGCTTATGCCTGTAATCCCAGCACTTTGGGAGACTGAAGTGGGCGGATCACTTGAAGTCAGGAGTTCGCAATCAGCCTGAACAACATGTTGAAACTTTGTCTCTACTAAAAATACAAAAATTAGCTGGGTGTGGTGGTGGGCACCTGTAATCCCAGCTACTCAGGAGGCTGAGGCAGGAGAATCACTGGAACCTGGGAAGCGGAGGTTGCAGTGAGCTGAGATCACGCCATTGCACTCCAGCCTGGGCAACAGAGCGAGACTCTGTCAAAAAAAAAAAAAAAAAAGAAGAAAGAAAGAAACAAAAGGAAAGGAAAAGCTGCCCATATCCCTAACTCTCCCAATCTAAGTGTCCATGGTTATCACCCCAGGCTGACCACCCCTGATGGCCCAATTGCTGAATACTAGGAGACACAGCAATGGTTCCCTTTAGAACTTAACTGACCGTCACTGCCCATGGGAGACCCCAGGGTTTCAGAGGAGCTGGCCAGCTCCCTAGGAGATGCTTCCAGGATACTGGTCCCCAGCCCTTGAATAAGCCTGGGAGAAGCCTGTGCAGAGCCTTACTGGGAGAAAGGACCACGACAGTCAGCTTAGAATCTTCTGTGATTCTTCGAGCAGGTGCAGCCGAGGCCGCTGCAATGGGGCAGTCATAACTGATGCCTGCTGCTTGACTTAGAGCAAGAAAGGGAAGCACGAGTTCCTGGAAAGAGTATGGGGTAATTGGTGTGCTGTCTCGGCGCCAAAACAGCCGAGGCAGGACAAGCTGGCCCCAGGCCCGGCCTGGGACTCACAAAACCTGGGTCGGCCCCAATTTCTCCAGCCTTGACACTTCACCCATCCAGAATGTGTTTATTCCTTACCTTAGCCATTCAGTCAGTATTTGCCAGGGAACTTCCACGTACCTGTCCTCGAGGGCCTGTTCATCTAAGGGGCCAGTGTGAGCGAGTGTCCACAAGTAACAGGGGAGCAATGAAAGGTCCCTTCGAGGCTGAATGCAAAGCTGGGGAAAAGAGAAACCATCGCAGCTTTGGTGTCTAAGAGTGTGTATGTGTGTTCGTGTGTGTGCATTAATTATATCTGTGTTGAGGGAAAGGTGGAGAGTCCCTACCTGATAGCCCTCTAGAAATGTATACAAATGCCTACACTGGGAAACTAAGGCATCATTTATCCTACTGTTAAAGGATTGAATCCAGCTGCACACATAAGAGTTCATGGGGCTGGAGGAAGTGGAGCTGCCTGCAAACGATAAGACCTGTTGGAAGGGACTGGACGCAGCAGCTCACACCTGTAATCCCAGCACTTTGGGAGGCTGAGCCCCAGGAGTTTGAGATCACCCTAAGCAACATGGCAAAGCCCCATCTCTACTAAAAATATAAAATAATTAGCCAGGCATGGTGGTGCGTGCCTGTAGTCCCAGCTACGTGGGAGGCTGAGGTGGGAGGATCACTTGAGCCCAGGGAACTTGAGGCTGCAGTGAGCGATGGTCTGTACCCCTGCACTTCAGCCTGGGCGATAGGAGAGAGACCTTGTCTCAAAAAACAAAAATAATTTAAAAGATAATTTTTTTAAATTTCAAATAAAAGTCCTGCTGGAAGGTCTTATTATCCATTTTCCCAGCCCACCAGGGAGTGAGCCTTCCCTTTCAGACCATGCTGCTCCCTTACAGGCCCCATAGGGAATATCCCTGGAGGGGCCTCCTGCTACACCCCACCCCTAACCCTGCTGCCAGAGCACTTTAGCCTACATGCCCCACTGACCCTTCACTCAGCACTGAGTGACCCAGGAGCTGGAGTCACAAATTATTCACCTGGACTGATGTCCAGAAGAGGTTTTTCTAGGTGTTTCTAGGATTTTTTTTAATAATTTCCCATCTTATGTTTAAGTCTTTAATCCATGTTGAGCTAATCTCAATAATGGGTATACATGGACATAAAGATGGAGATAATAGACCCTGGGGACTCCAAAAGTAGGGAGGGAGAGAGGGGAGGGAGGGTTGATAAAATTACCTATAGGGTACAATGTTTGCTATTTGGGTGATGGGTGCACTATAGGCCCAATCCCCAGCATTATGCAATATACCCATGTAACTTAACAAACATACACATGTACCCCCGAGTCTAAAATTTTAAAAAAAGAAGCTGGGGCCAGCAGAGGGCAGGCCATGATCCTGGGCTTAAGGCAACTGGGCAGCCAGGACTTTCAATAACCTCCGCAAGAACTCATCAAACCAGCTCACCTGGGCAGAAAAACCCTTAGCACAATTAAAAGCAAGCAAACAAACTGCTAAACAGTGAGAACAGCTTGCCCCTGGCCTTCAGTTCATTGCCCCAGCCTGAAACCTATAAGGAAGAGGATCAATAAACCCTGGTTGATTGATGGAAGGAACAAACGAATGCATAATTTACCTAACTCTGCAAAGGCAGCCAAATGTCCTTACCGAGGCTGGACAGTTAAAGGCCACTGTAAACTCTTGTGTTTGCAGCATCATCCCCCCAACATAGAAACATGGCAACATTCCTCCCCCAGCCCTGACCTTTTCTGAGCACAGGGTCATGGTGGGGCACCTTGGGGACTCAACTCGACAGTCGATATTGATGAAGAACTAAGCTAGGCTCTCGGTGGCCACGGGATTCTTCACCACAGTGTGGGAACCCCTGTACTGCACCTCTAAACACAGGCAGGGGCCCCCGGTGAAGGCTTCCAAACATTACAGGTTTTCTTCTTGAACAATGCAATTTCACACACAGCAAATGAAACCCACCATTGGGTGCACAGATTATCAAAATACATTCTGTCTCATCACTGCCATCATTGCAGGTACTGTGAGCCATTCAGCTGCCTTTGATGGTGCTAATGGTTATTTTGATTTTGCATTTCTGCCTTCAAGACTATTTCCTGTGATATCAATGACAAAAGTTTTCACTTAACTCTTCCAATAGAGAACCTAATTGTATCTTTCACTCAAAATGAAATTTAAAACTATCAGGACACCAGAGATGCCAGCTGCTACTAGTCTAAATAAATTTTACACAAAAACACAGTTTCATTTTGCTAGCACAGAAAAAAAAAGTAATCTTATGAATAGTCCAAAAAAATATAGATCTTGCCAGTAAGTTGTATGAAAGAGCTTTTTCCTTATACCACGAAAAAGAGTCATTGGAAAATAAAATGCTTTCAAAATAACCATTTGCACTGGATTTTTAAAAATCAAGTATTGTTGTCTAGCCAAGCACAACTAAATATATTCCCTTTTTCATCGACGTGGGTGAAACTGCTACCTCGGAAGCCTTGTAGGAGTCCCTGACCTCCAAGTTACTCTGCAGGGTCTAGGACTCGGATTCACAGCAAGGGGGTTTCCAAACACTATCGTGGATTTTACTCAAAATCTTCTCATAACATGCACTTCTAGTAACAGGCAGACCCCATTCCTGGAGGCTCACGTGACCCTCAGTCTGTCCCTGAAGCCCACCTTGCTTTCTTATGCTGACGGTAAACAGTAATTAAGACAATTTCACCTAGAATACAATGGCTTCTTATTAAATACTATTTTTCCAATTGTTGTAGCTCAAACTGTTTAACTAAGGTTGTTATAAGCATAATACACTCCTGTTCTGAAATACAGAACACCAGACTACTGAACCTTTTCAGGGTCATTAAACAGCTGTAAACATTATTACAAAAATAAACCAGAGATTTCATGCTTACATTTTGGCCTAGAGCTTGCTATGCTGAGCAAGTGCATTTTTTTTCGTCTCTTACAATCAACACTGGTGACATTTGGGCATCCAAACAAATTACATCACAAACATTACCGGGGTGGGCAAGATACTGAGTGGTTTATTTGCCAGATGATTAATAGATGAACAGGAGGGCAGCACGGGTGACCTGTTCCATTTTGACTGATGTGTAGACAATGCCATGAGACGGGGCCAGAAATAGTTAAATCCTTGCTGAATTTATGAACAAAAATACCATATTCAAATCAGGCTGTGGAGAATGACAACTGTGTAACCAACAGAGTCAAGTTGCAGACTGTAGTCAAATTCCCAAGTGTCCCCTTGGGGATGGAACATTGGCCAAAGTCAAGGCCCTCACTGCCTTGAGTAGTAAGCAGGATTTGGCTGGGCTGGCTTAGTATGTGGTCCCATGGAGCCCCAGGCAGCTTCCATGCTGGTAGGACAAGAGTTGGAGAATTTGGGAAAAGAATTTGAGAGTCTTCTCCCTGGAAACTTTGGATGACTTCAAAATTCTCAAAGACGTGACCATTTTCGGTTTGGGCTTGGTGAAAAAAAAATTCTCAAAGGCAAAGAGCTTCCATCACTGTGGCTTTTGGAGTCTCTGCTGAAACTGCAGCCCAGAAATGAAGACAGATAATGAGCACAACAACATCAGATGGAAAAGAAAAATGGCCACAAAGAGGTTCTCCTGTCATCTTCTCAGAGTAGAGAAGACTTCTGGTCTGGATCCCTGGGTCACCTTCTGCCTATACCACACAAAGCCAGGCAAGTAGGTGCTGGGGATGGAATGAAGACAAGTTCACATGGAGTAGTTGTTAAGACTATGGACTGTCTTCTCAATAAAAACCAACAACCCTCAGCAGCAGCAGCAAGAGCATCACCATCATCACCATCATCATCACCATCACCATCATTACCACCATTATCACCATCATCATCACTATCACCATCATCATCACCATAATGATCACCATCATCACCATTATCATCAGCAGCAGCAGCAGCATCACAACCATCACCATCATCTTCACCAACATCATCACCAGCATCACCATCATCATCACCATCAACAGCATCATCATCACACCATTATCATCATCACCACCATCACCAGCATCAGCATCACCACCATCACCATCATCACCATCATTAGCATCAGCATCATCACCATCATCAGCAGCATCATCACTACCATCACCATCATCATCATTATCACCATCAACTTCATTATCATTACCATCACCACCATCACCACCACCACCACCATCACCATCACCATCACCATCATCATCATCACCACCACCATCATCATTATCATCAAAATCACCACCATCATCACGATCATGGCCACCACCACCACTATGTACATTAACAGGATCCTCATCTTCATCATCTTCCTTCTCTCCATCAAAATACCACCTGCCAACACTGCTAGGTACATCACAATCATTATCTCATGTTAGCCTTATACAACCTTAGATGATTGGTGCTCTGTTATTCCAATACAAAAGACGAGGAAACAGGGGCTCAGAAAGTTAAGTCATGAAGACATGCCAGTGGCCAGGCTGGCTTTTTGCAACACATTTATTCTTGTTTGGCTGGATAACCACAGTTGGAAGCCAGCTCAGTCATTTGGGAAATGCCTGGAAAGAAGGAAGCCACAGCCATGGGCAAGCTCTGAAGAGGCCAAGGAACAGAGGACACACAAAGACACAGGCCAGGCAGTGAAAACAAGTGGAGCAGACATGGCAGGCACTGCAGATGGAGAAATGTAGCAGGTCTGTTACTCACTGACTGGTAGACCAGAGGGTCACTCCCTAAAAATTATCTTTAGACTCTTCTGTTTTCTTAATATATAGAAGGGCTGATAGATTATTCCACATTCTCCTGTAGAGTCAGGTGGCTTATTCCCCCAACTAGACTGGAGTAATGGAAAGAGAATGACACCTGAAGTTCCATTGACATGAATCCAATTGCCTGCTCTCCCACTAACATCGGTGTGACCTTGGTCCCCTGCCAGAGCCTCAGTTTCTTTATCTCTCTAACAGACTGAGAGGCTGTCCTATTCACTTCAAGGGATTTTGAGAGGGCACAGGGGGTTGTGGGAGAGAATATGAGGCATTTTCTACCTGTGCAGTAACGCTTCTTAGATGCTGACCGCAGCAGTTAGCATAGCTTTTTAGATCCAGAAGCCCCCTTAATCTGGTAGCAGAGGACATGCTGAGAGGGGAAGGACATGACCAAGGCATGTAAAGGTGGTTAATAAAAATGATCCTGTTGGCCAGACATGGTGGCTTATGCCTGTAATCCCAGCACTTTGGGAGGCCAAGGCAGGCAGATCACCTGAGGTCAGGAGTTCGAGACCAGCCTGACCAACATGGAGTAACCCCATCTCTACTAAAAACAAAATTAGCCAGGTGTGGTGGCATATGCCTGTAATCCCAGCTTCTCAGGAGGCTGAAGCAGAAGAATCGCTTGAACCCAGGAGGTGGAGGTTGTGGTGAACCGAGATCACGCCATTGCACTCCAGCCTGGGCAACAAGAGCGGAACTCTGTCTCAAAATCAAACAAACAAACAAACAAATGCTCCTGTTGTCAGTCTTATCAGAGGATCTATATAGTGGGACTGGCATCTTTTGATAACATTTTGTAATGCCAACGTGTGGCAAGACATGGGTACATCTAGCGATCTATAAGCAAGACCAGACCCTTGCCTTTAAAAGTTGACTCGGGGAAGCAGGGGGAAGATGGATGGACTCATGAAGCTTGGGTCACCTGCTGAATTGGGAGAGCTTCAGCATGCTGGGCACAGTGGGATGGGAGTGCAGGAGAGAGAACGAAAGGAAGGCAGTGGTGGAGACAGGCCTTGGCTGAGCCTTGAGGAGGTCACCAGGTAGAGAGGAGAAGTAGGCCACATGTGCCCGAGGGACCAGCATGTACAAAATGTATGTGGAGCTTGGAATGCTCTGGGGACAGAGAGGAGATAGGGCAGAGGCATGGGCTGGTGCAGACTTGAAAGTCAATCTGAGCAGAATGGAGTTTATATTTGGGCAAAACAGCGGCTCAAGAAGCTCTTATCAGAGGAAGAACATAACATGCACGCCTCACATTGCCAGGAAGAGCCTCATCCATCCTTCTACCAGGTTCCTATAAAAAAGACGCCAACAGCTGAGGTCCTAAGACTATCCAGTCAGCCCCACAGAGCTTCCACTAGGGCAGCCACAAACTATAGGGGTGACATGGTCTTGTCTCCAGAAAACTTACAAGAGAACAGCTTCAAAACTCTACACACCTTCTGTCTATGCGCAGCTAGAAAAGGCAGTGTTCTATCCAATGTGAGTCAGAGAAGATGGTAAACCAGTAAAGGATGAAAATAAACTCCTGGACCACAAACCAAACATCGGAAGGTCAAAGCTCTTGTGGTGGTGAGGGCTCCCTGTGCATGAGAAAGAAGAGTGTAGGGTTTGGAAAAAGGCATTGGTCTCCCCTTGCCTTCTTTTTAATGGTGAAAAAGTAGAAGCAGAAACTTTCCCCACATCTCCCAGCAGCCCAGTCCCACCTCACCATAGCTGTGAGCCCAACTCCATCCTCCATGCTTCATCCTGGCTTCACGTGCTTCAGGAAGCCTTCCTGGATTTGACCCAGGCTGGAGGTGATCCTGCTTCCTCAGAATGGAAGCTTAGTGAGAGTAGGTGGGTTACCAGCCTCCTGTCTGTAGCTCATAGAGAATCCCACCCTATGGAAAGTCCTCCAAGCCCCCTGGTCCTCTAAGCTTATGATCAGTCACCATGCAGGAGAGGGGAGGTTGCCCACGGTGTCACATCCATGGACTGCAGTTTGGGAATGGCAACTCAGCCCTGACACCCCAGCATCTAGGCCATGTAGCGGGGCTTCCATTTCACCCAGATGGGATGATTTGAGAAGGAGATAGCCCCCTAATTCTCTGTAATGGATTTTTATCTGAACTGTGTCCACCCCATCAAAGAAAGCAACAAGAACTCTCTCTCTCTCTCTCTGACTCTGTGTGTGTGTGTGTGTGTGTGTGTGTATGCTTGTAATGAATGGTATATCTTTAACATAATAATGCAAAACTGAAATAGATACCAGCAGTTCTCAGGAGTGTATTGATTACTCTCCTCTCATTGGCTTTCTTGCTCCCTTTTTAAAGCAGACTTGGTCATGGCAGGAAGTTAGATATTTAATCCTCTATTAACCCGCCTTGGCTCCCTGCACCAGCCTCAGCGCACAGCCCCTGCCCTGGGAACCAGAGGCCCTGGCCTCTGCAGGACCCCTCCCTGGGGCAGCAGCAGCCAGGGAATAGACATCAGGCTACACCTCCCCGCTCCTTTACCCCTGATTAAAGCCGTTTACATTTGAGCACTTGTGGACTATGATATCGTGTTGAACAGTTTATTTTCATTTCACAGAGGCCTCAGATTTGATTCGGTGAAAAACTAAATATAATGTAAAATGCACATACGCAAGAGTGATCAAAGGGGGCTTGATTTTGAAATATTTATAGAAGTCAGCCCAGTGAGATTCATCCACAGGGGCACCTGTCGAAGACATAAGCTCAGATACACATCATCCGGTAAGTAAGCACGATCATTACTAAGCAGAAAACCCAGGCACTCCATTGGGTCCCCTGCTGCCTGCAATTTCTGTGTGAGGCTAACTGATGGAGCCTGGCCAGGGCTGGGCTGGGCCCTTGGTCCTTTTTGGCCTTGAGGTCCCCAGTTTAGCATCCCTAGCTCCTGCACAGGTCACCAGACTGGACTGGACTTTGCCGGGCTGGCCTCCTGGGAGAGGAGGGAAGACTGACTCTGACCCCCTCTACGCAGGTTCTGGGGGAGCCAGCTGCATGTGGCCCAACTCATGGAACCAGGGCTGCTGGGGGTTGCTGTCTCAGATATGGGAGTGTTGCTGCCATAGATGGATTCCAGGGACAAAGACCAATTTCGAACCATGATCAGGAAAGAAGGGGGAGTAAAGTGTGACTTGAGGATGGAGAACCCTCCAGTTCATCTTGCTTCAACCTATTAGCGTTTTGACAAAGACTCCCAACAGGCAGGTGAGGTGGCTCATGCCTATAATCCCAGCTCTTTGGGAGGCCAAGGCAGGTGGATCACTTGAGGTTAGGAGTTTGAGACCAGCCTGGCCAATATGGTGAAACCCCATTTCTACTGAAAATACAAAAAATTATCCAGGCATGGTGGCCCATGCCTGTAGTCCCAGCTACTCAGGAGGCTGAGGCAGGAGAATCGCTTGAACTGGGGAGGTGGAGATTGCAGTGAGCTGAGATTGCACCACTACACTCTAGCCTGGGTGAAAGAAAAAGGACTCCCTTTTCTCAGGGAGCAGAGAGGGGCAACTTGGTATCCTTTTGTGCATATCATTTCCCCTGTTGGGAACTCCTCTCTGCAATCCCTCCTTGCCCCTGTGCCTAGTAACCTTGGGAGAAATTGAATACCATTTCTTCCAGGAAGCCCTCCCTGACGTGTCAGGTCCAGGTCCAGAGCCCTTCTGTCTATCTCCACGGTATCTTGGCCTCACCCCGAACAGTGTCTTCTACATTAGGCTGGGTTTGTTTGTATACCTGTCCAAAACCCCATGAGGGCCACACTGTGACCATCGGCTTCACCAGGGTCCCCCCCAGCACCCAACACAGAGCCAGGCACAGGGGAGGCACTTGATGAACATTTGCTGAGTGACTGAATAGAGGAATAAGCAAATAAATAAATAATCGAATGAGGGAACGAATGAATGGATGAGTGAATGAACAAGTTGCAGGCCTCCAGCATAACATCTATCCTTGGGGAGAAATGGGGGATGCTGGGAGGAAGACTCAGACAATATGACCAGCCCTGCCCTCTACTCATGGAGGCAGAGCCAGGTGAGAAGTTTGGTCACTAGAACTTTAATGTCACCCCAGAAAACTTAGAAGAGAACAGTTCTTCCACACAGCCACTCCCAATCCCCTCCCCCACCCTCACACCCCCCATAAAGAGCTAACCTCACTCTGTCTCATGGTGGATTGCACAGCCCGTGCCACACCACCCTCTACCCTTATCCAGGACCTCCTGGGGCCCGCACACGACCCAAACCTAATGCTTTGCAGATGACAAGTACCTACAAATTCTGGTTGAATTAATTTGGATTCCAAGTCTTTCAACGTGCCTTTTTCAAACTCCACTCTCCTGTTAACTCCCTAGCTACTTTCAGCATTCTCGTACTTGCTCATGCAAATATTCATTCATTCATTTATTCAGTAAGCCCTTCTGACTCTCCACTGCACACCAGGCACATTGCCTGGCTCTGCAGAGAGAATCTCAAACACCCTGCCCTCCTGAAGCTCATCATCTAAAGGACAGATGGATCTGAAACATCCACCCAAAGAGACGGTGCAAATATTTGAGCACTGTTCACTCGAAAAGGATCAGGTGACTGGGAGTTTTTTTGAGAACAACAACCTTGTTCATTTCTCCTTAGTGCCTGGTGCAGAGGAGGCCCTTGGGGTGAGCTGATGATGCGGGGTGACACTGCCAATCCCTTCCCTAGAGTTGTCCTTGGAGACAACAGCCTCCATTCTGAACCTCCACTGATGCCTCTCTGTCTGATCTCAGTTCACTTCACCCCAAGATCTAGATCCTTGCATAGTGTCAGGAAGAAGACGGCCAACTGGAATCAAATAGGATGCCCTCAAGGGCAGCTAAGGAGTCCTCTCTGTGATGGTGACACATCCACCGGGGCAACATTCCCAAGTGCCAAGAGCAGAGCCTCACACTAGCAGGTGCTCAGGAAGTGCTGACTGAATGAATGACTCCTCTCCCCAGCCCAGGTGCACTGATCTCCTCTCTCAGCCAGCCCCAGGGCCAGGATCCAAGACAATTGGCCTCCCCACGACTACATCAGTGGGCCTGGATCCTCCCTCTATAGCCTCCTCCACCCCCTTAAACCACACCTGCATGGTCATCCAGGTAGCCATGCGGCCTCAGGTGCCCTGGCCCCTCTCTGAATCATGGCTTCCCATGTGTTAGACAAGGAAGCTGGTCAGGCTGGACCCTGAACTCAGCCCCTCTCTCTATCCCCCTGTGGGTGCCTCTGAGGCCCACCTGACAGGGAGGGACCCCGTAGCCAAACCCTGATCTTGAACCATCACCCATCTGTAGTTGAACTTCGCTGATGCTGAACACAGAGAAATATTCTAAAATGAAGCAATTAATGTTTCTCTCCGCACGAGGGAGAAAACGCCATTCATGGGCTGGTCCAGGACCCTCAGTGCACCATCCATCTGATGTTGGACACTCTGTACTTTCTCACCAGGGTCTTGACATCAACGTCTTCCCCCACCCCCACCTCCAGGTGCCAGAAGTTATGTCCTAAGGAGAGGCCTTCACAGAGCCCCAAGGCATTCTGTAACTTCAGTAGCTTGGCATGGAAGTATCACCTACGCAAGCTGCAAGCAGCCTTCAGCAGCCACTGTGGTCCCCACAGGGCGGCCACCGCTACTCTCTGGGCTGCTGGAGGAGTCTCTTTACTGGGACTCTGGGTAACAGAGGAAAACTTGCTGCTGCTTCAAGAAGGTGTACAGTATCTTACTCCAAAAGAACTGAGTTCCAAGGGGCAACTTGTCAGCTCTATGAGTGTGCTACGGTGGCAATGCTAAGGTACCTGGGAAGATGAGTGAGGTCACTGCTAGGAAGTACTTGAAGCAGCCTCTGCACAGAGTAGATGCTCTGCAAAGGCTGCGTCTGCTCCTGCCTCTCCTCCTCCTTCCCCTGTCACCACCTGCATGTCGATGCAGCCTCTATCAGGCCAGCAATCACCCTCAGTACTGCGCACAGTCACCTGTTCCAAAGCCTCATGGAAGACCGGCACTCAGAGGCATACATGGTAGGAAAGGAGTTAATAACTTTACCTTTTGTATTTTTAAGAGCACTTGCAGTTAACAAGGAAAAGTCAAACACCCCCATTAGAAACCTGGACAAAAGACATGTGAGCAGGGAATTCACAGAAGAAACAAAATTTGGCTCATGACCACAAAAATGTCACTCCTAACCAGAAAGCAAGAAGACTCAAATCAAAACAATAGCAAGCTTCCATTTTTAAATAATTATATTACAGATTGAACCTGGACTTTGTGAGAACCCTAAACTTCCTCCATTGTCTCATGGCACACCCAAGGTGGAACTGGGAAGGAGGTCAAGTGGCCTTGTTTCAAAGGTAACTTCCCGTCTAAAGTCAGAAGGCCAGAGCCATTACACAGGATGCTTGAACACCACTGACTATCACTTTGAGGAAGCCAGGCTAGGACCCTGGGCATTCTGGAAAGCTAGTATGCCTGAGACCAAAAGGAACAGAAAAGGGCCTCATGCTAGAAGACCAAGGTGTGTGCTTTCTACATGACCCCAAGAATCCTAGTAAAACCCATCCAGCCATCCTGCCAAGAAAGCCAATGGGCCGGGATACAGCTAGAGCCAACCAACAAGCTCACGTTGACTAAGGGTGGCGCTCCAAGCCCGATGCCAGGCTTTTTCCACTTGCTGTCCCCTACACCCATGGGATAACTCCATTTAAGTGCAAAGATCAAAGATCAAAAATCACTGTTTTTCCTGTGGGCAAACTACCCAGATTCACGCTGAAAGCTTCCACCAGAGGGCCACCGCTGCATCCTACCTTATCTCTCTACCCATCACTCTTCCCCACATTCTCCTCAACTACTTGGCAAGCACCTCTGCATCCCATGAATGAGAGTTGTCTATACCTTCTGTCCTTGCACAGAGATGTTCCTTTAGGAAAGGGACAATGGTACAGAGGATGGCAGAGCAAGAGAAATATCTGAGATCATCCAGCTCCTAGACACTTGGTCTGATGTGCCCACTTTACACATAGGTAAATGGAGGCCAGATGGTAGGGGTTGACTCACCTATGGTTCCACAGCAAGTCAGTGGATATGCATCTGTGTCTTACTTTTCTTGGTTACCTCACTCAAGAAATTTAGTAGGTGTCAGATGGATGTTGGATGGATGGATGGACGGATGGATGGATGAGCAGATAGATAGATGAGTGAGTGGACTAAAGAAGAAATAATGCATGCAGACAAATAGATACATAGTCCCACCAACAAATTATTGAACGCCCTCATCTCTACCCTCTAAGCTGTCAGACAGAGGTTCAGAAGCTATGAAAGACTTCCAAAATATACCTTCCCCCTGCCGGACCCCACGCTCACCTCTCAGACAATATGAAATCAGACTCATTGATTACATCATACCCTGTGTATAGGAACCAACCCTGGGGTCCTTAAAATCAGGAAGCACGTCTCCCTGTTGGCCTCCCCAGGCTTCTGCAACCCAGGGCATGGCGTGGGTGTTCATTAAATAGCTTCAGATATTTGCATCTCTGCCACCCTCGGGGATGTGAAGTCCCCCTTGGAAGCACCTGAAGCGTAGTCAGAGGCTGCAGCCAGTGCACTCAGGACCGAGGACCTTCAGGGTAAAGATTCGCCTAAGACTTTCCTGATAAAGCAAGCAAGAAGAACAAAGATGGAATAAGGACCAAAACCTTCCCCCATATAAAAACACACTTTAGGAGGCAGGAGAGAGCGTTTCCATGCACTCCTTCATGTGTTTGATTTGCATCAAATTACATCAGGTTGATGTGATGTAACATGACATCCCCCCACCGTGAAATGCATAAATCAAGGCACCCCATAAATTTAAAGGAATAGAGCTCTTTTCCAGAAGTGGCTAATTACTCATAAACAGCAGATATTTTATTGCTGTTAAAGTCAGTAGCAGGTTTTTAATAGCCACAGCATTTTGTAACTCAAGCTTTTCATAATGCAGGACTGGGGAAGCCAAGCATTACGTGTTTGTAGCTCCTCAGGGGTTGCAGAGATCCTGCCAAAGTAGACCACCTCTGGGGAGGCTCCCACAGTCATGCCTGGCTGGGGTGTGCTACCAGCCCCGACCCACCACTGCTCTGCTGGGAGGGGAACCCTAAAAATGTCACTCCATGCTCAGGGTTCCTAGTAGGGTCTGGGATTTCCTGCACTCTCGCTCACACTTATTAATCAGGTCCAGACTCCACAGCCAACTACAGATGCCTGCATGGACACCCACATCCTTGCCTCCATGCCCACCACAGGTCCCTGCATGGGAGAACCCCTCTTCTTACTCAGTCCTGCAGCTTGGGTGAGATGTAGCCAGCTCCCTGCCTCTGACTATAAAATCAGTTTGAGCCATTCAGAATGTTCCATACCCCAGCCTCAGTAATTGGTTCAAGGATCATCACATGACCTATTCCAGGCCAATGAGAATGACAACTAGGGCTTGTCAGGGAGCTACAAGGATGGTCCAGACACTCTCAGTAAGATCTGGAGCTGTGGCAGCTGTTTTGCTACCAAGAAGAGTCTAAGCGGCTGGCAGTGGGGTTATGCAGCACTGGGGACAAGGCCAGTGCTGAGGAGGTGAAGGAGGAGAGACGTCAGATGCTTGATGACATTTGAGCTCCTGGATCAAATAGCACCTGAGGCTGAACCATTTACATACTTTGCACTGACACGAGTCAATACAGGTCTCCTGGTGGTTTAAGTTGGTTTGGGTTAAATTTTCAATCGCTGGAAACCAAAGGAGTCCTGGCTGATAAACAAATATGCCCTCCCTTCCAGACACCCCCTGGGGCCCTCGGTTACTCCTCTGCCCTTCCAGCCTTCTCCCTGCCCATGATCACACTAAGGCACTCCCATCTTTGTTTTCTTTTTTTTCCAATATGTTCTTGGGGAACAGGTGGTGTTTGGTAACATAAATAAGTTATTTAGAGGTGAACTGTGAGATTTTGGTGCACCCATCACCAGAACAGTGTACACTGTACCCAATGTGTACTCTTTTATCCCTCACCCCCCTCCTACTCTTTCCCTTGAGTCCCCAAAGTCCATTGTATCATTCTTATGCCTTTGCATCCTCACCATCTTTGTTTTCTTCTACCAAACTCATCTAAATCTTGACCATCCTAAGGCCAGAAGGCTCTACGCACACCCCTGGGGTCCTGAGCCATATGCCGGCTTGGGTTCTTCCAGAAGCGTTGGATGGGAAGCAGAAGGTGGCAGGCAGTGCCTTCTCCTGTGTGCCCTGGACAGAATGGGCACTCCACCATGGTCACCAAGCGTGCACTTCTCACCCTGCCCAGCTGCTTCCTAGCCATCTGCCCAGGGGTCTGAAATCCCACTAATGGGTCTTCCCCAGTGCTTTCCTTGTCTGTGTCAAGGAGAAGTGATTTTAGCTATGTTAGGCATGATGTTCCAGAGTCTTCCAGAAGGAAGGCCGTGTGGATTTAATAAGTTCCCTCTCAGCAGAGAGCCTTGCACACCCTTTTTTTTTTTTTTTTTTTTTTTTTTTGCATCCATCCTCCCCTCCTCATCCCCTCCTTGGGTAACTTCTCTGATCTACAGCCAAATGTCCCTGTCCCAGGCATGTCTCTCAGCCTCCCTAGAACCCAGAGATCCCCCTGTTACCCACACTCAGATCCCTGTGTGCTCAGCAGACTGTGTTACCTGTGCTCAGTAAAGAAGCCAGCCTGCTGTCCATGACAGGGGAGCCCCAGGGTGTTTGATGTTACACAGGTTTGAGGTTCATTCCCTGTGCTCCCTCAGTCAGCCCTGCCCTGGAGAGAGGGATTCCTGGCCTCCTCTTTATTGCACAGTGAGCGTTATAAAGCCCAGAGGCCCAGAGTGACCAGGCACCCACCTAGTGCTCCTGCTCCAAGTCCAGGCACCCCTGCAGCCCACTGTGTGTGTGTGCCTTGGAAAGTGCAGGAAGTATAAGGGTACCTGGAGCCAGAAACAGGGCACCCAGAGCAGGTGGAGAGTTAAAGAGAGAAAGAAAATGAGCTACATCCAGGTCCTGTGGCCCAGAAACAAAGTGTCCCCTGGCCAACACCAGCTGAGCTTCAAGGTGGCCGCCCTGGCATACTCACAGCAAGCAGGGCCAGCCCAGGCCCCCAGCAAAGCACCCGGGACCGTAGGTGCAGAGGGCACTGCCCAGACACTGGGAAACTAGCCCCATGTCTTTTTTTCAAGACACCATGCTTGGCCCTGGCAGGGAGCCTGGGACCGCCTGTGTCTGACCCCCTGAAATCCCCATCATGTTACTACTTATCCACCCTCCCACCTGCCCCCACCTCCCTGCTGCCCTTCACAGCGACCCCTCCCAGGCCCCGTCCCCTGCCACAGCTGCTGTCACTGCCAGCCTTGCTCCTGCCGAAGCCCCCGGGAGGGAGCCCTGCCCTTGCATGCTCTTCGCACAGTCTGGGCAGGCCCTCAGAGGCTGGGGACAGATTGAGCAGACTGTGCAGGGCCTGTCATCTCACTCCAGAAGCCCAGCTGGCGAAGGCCTGGCAAGTGCAACCTCTGATCTATGGAACTGCTTGTTCACCCCAGCATTCTTGGACTCCACAGGTCCCAGTGCCCAGCAGTGACAGAGAAAAGGGATTTACCAATCCACTCATTCACTTCTTCATTCATTAAGGGCATAGAATAGCCACTTGTTCCATTTCTGTCTCTCATTAGCCATAAACTCTGTGACAGCAGTGACAATGTCTCCTTCTATTGTTACTGTATCCCTACTGGATACCTGAGTGCTGGGGGCACCCAACAGATTTTTGGTGCTATTGTTTAATACTGAATATTCTTAATAAAATATTTAGTGGATGAAGAAGTAAATACATAGATGAATAGATGGGTGGTAGATGGATGAATGGATGGATGGATATGTGGATGGGTGGGTGGAGGAAGGGAGAAAGGAAGAAAGCAAGGGAGAGAAAGAGAAGGACTAAATAGAAGCTGGTTAGATGGATGGATGGATGGATGGACTGACGGATAGATAGATGGATGGATGGATGGATGGATGGATGGATGGATGGATGGATAGATGTGTAGATGAGCAGATGAAGGGAGGGATGCGTGGGTGGATGGATGGATGGATGTTTGGTTGGATGCATGGTTGAACGGATGGATAGTTGGATGGATGGATGTGTAGATAGGCAGATGAAGGGAGGGATGGGTGGGTGGGTAGACGCATGGATGGATGGATGGATGGATGGATGGATGGATGGATGGATGGTTGGATGGATGGATGGATGGATGGTTGGATGGATGGATGAATGTGTAGATAGGCAGATGAAGGGAGGGATGGGTGGGTGGTGAATGGATACATGGATGGATGGCTATGTGGATGGGTAGGTGGAGAGAGAGAGAAAAGAAGAAAGGAAGAGAGAGAAAGAGAAGGGCTAAATAGGATAGAAGGATGGGTAGATGTGTGGATGGATGGATAGATGGAATGGGCAAATGACGCCTTCTATGTGCTAGGTGTTATGAGAACTGTGGAGATAAGCCTGGACAAGTCTCCTCTAGAAAGGAAGAGGGTCAAGACCTGATACCCAAACTGAGAGCAGGAAGGACACAGTAGGTCCCCCCATGGGCTATAGTCTTGCAGGGAGGTGGCAGGAGAATTTAGAGAAAGGAAAAGGTAAAATTCAGCATCCATTCTAATATTACTTGACGTCTAGTAAACTTTTTCTTGGGCAGTAGGGCTCTTAGCTTAGGGAGATATCTTTAGTCCTTTCTAGAAAAATTAATGCTAAGGAGGAGAGGGGCTACTCTATCTTGGGATCATTCTGATGCAAATTCCTTGGGCCTGACTCCATCCTAAACCTCTTAGGTCAATATGTCCTGTCTTCAGGAGGTTTTCTGTAGAGCCCTGTGTCCTAAAATTCTAAACTCTCCAGTAGCTAAGGGTCCCCTCACGTGTTTCAAAAAATAAATAAAATAAAAATAGTCTAAAAGGGCGTCACAGATCTGTGCTCCCAGTTTCAGGCACCCGCATATCACTTTCCTGATGCTTTTTGCTATAGAGTTGTACTGCAATAAACTACCTTCACATTTTTTCCCATGTTTTTGTACCCCTGCTAATATTTTTTTAATTAATTCACTATTTTTTACTTTAATGCATTTAAAAGGAAACTATATCATTACCCTAAATGGAAATTTGTATCACTTGCTCTAAATTAAAGGTAATTATAAAAATAAATAAAATGAGAACAATGTTATTAAATTCTGGCTGAATACTGCTGCCTGCAGCGGGCTCTGGCCTGGGGCCTGCTCTCGTGTACAGAGGGAGGCTGGCAGAGGTAGAAGGTGTTAAAGACACACTGGGGGCTGGAAGGGGCTTCTCTCCTGGAGATCCCAGGGAGCGTGACAAGGGTAGATCTCTCACCCTGTGACTTAGGTTATTTTACACGGGGGTCTCCGTATCTTCTGAACTTGCCAGGCCAGAGACAGTGGCTCACGCCCAAACTCCCGGAACTTTCAGAGGCTGAGGTGGGAGGATCACTTGAGCCTAGGCATTTGAGAACAGCTTGGGTAACATGGTGAGACTCCCATCTCTACAAAACATTTAAAAATTACCAGGCATGGTGGCATGCCCGTAATCTCAGCTACCCAGGAGGCCAGGAATTGGGAGGCTACAGTGAGCTCTGATTGTGCCACTGCACTCCAGCCTGAGTGACAGAGTGAGACCCTGTCTCTAAAAAAGAAATTAAAAAAAAAAAAATGAAGTCGCCCGGGGTACCACCAATGGCTTGCTTCTCCCTGGTCAGGACAGGCTGTCACTCAGCTCTTCCTTTAACCAACCGGGATCTTCAGGCCACAGTAGATTAGGATCTTCTTAAGAAGTTCTGAATAAATGGGAACCAAGGGAGTTTTCCTCCTCATTAAAGAAAAAAAATAATTTTAAAATCTACCGATTTCTCCCTTCTCTGCACGCTGGGTCCTCTACGTACCTATCCCTGACCTTCACTGCCTCCGCAGCCCAAAGAACTCTGTCTCGGTCAGGAGCCTGCTCTACTTTCAAGGAGCACAGATGTCCCAGAGGGACAGCTGGTGACAGATCCCTACTTTCCTCAAAGCCACGGGAAAGAAGAGCGCTGTCTGCCGCACAACTTAAACCTCAGCGTGTAAGTGAAGGCGAATGGTGAAATCCACCAAAAAGCACACACATGCAAACCAAGCGTTTGTCTCAGGCAGGCTGAAGTTCTAGTTGTACTCAGAACCTGGTCCAAATGGACGATTCACAGCTTTTCCTCTGAAGATAAAGACTCCGAAAATAGCACCATAATTCTGAGGCTGGATCCTGAAAACCTACCTTGTTTTTCCCTTTCAAGAGAGGAATATTTCAAATATCAGTGAAATCTTTATAAGAACAACTAAATAGATGGGATTTAGCTTCACAATGAACCACACTTTTTTTTTCCTCAGAGGGCAGAAAAAAGAGAATTTAGGATTTTTTTTTGTAAAAAGATTTTGTTTTTCCTGATATTGCCTGAGCTGATGCTTCTGACGCTAGAGATTATCTGCGCGGCAGCCGGGCTTGTTGTAATTAACACACAAGTAGCAGCTCTACTTCCTAGTAATATATTTTTCTAAGACTTTGATGATGCTAAGAGATTTTGAATCCCACATTGCAGACTTTGAAGAAACTGCATTGGATAGAGACACCTTAGATGAAATTGAAAATAACTCAGGTTTAATATGCCTCCCCAGGAGCCTTACGGAAAGAATGGGTTAAAGGTATTTGTACACACTGCACTGTGGATCGGGGTATAAGGAAGTTGGTCTTGTGGGGCCTTCCAAGACATAAGAGATGTGATCAGGCCTTCCTCTTTGGGGGTGTTTTGGCCCCTAAGTATCTTCTTTGGTCTCAAACATAAATGGCTTCCTTAAAGGATTTAATTAATTCTTAAATGTGCATAGGGCCCATGAGCACAAACATTAACTTGTTAAAAGCGTTAAGCCAGATTCTGTTCTCAGCCACGCACAAGCAGTTCCCCGTGACATCCCTGGGAGTGTCACATGCAGGCTGGGTCCCTGCAGATGCCCTACACCCTTTCTGCCCAGCGCACAGCCTGCCTGTGGCTCCTGCAAGCACTGGGTCATGACTCATCCCAGGACTGACCACCACAATCTGGCCTCTCCTCCAGCCCCCAGAAGCAGCACCCGGATGGGAACTCTGTCCCCTCCTGCTTTGCTGCCTTTCCTCTTCACTGAGCTTCCCGGGTTGCTGATGGCTTCTCCATGCCTGGCAAGGATGCCATGGAGCAGAGGACATGTTGGGAGTCCTGCCTGGATGGGGAGAGCCGTGGTGAGAGAAGCCTCACACCAAAGCCTCCCCAGATGTGAGCACATCAGGAGACAGAGCATGCTGCCTCTTCTCAGACCCCATCCAATCTCCTGCTCCTCACACTGCTGGCCCATCTGCACATTTAGCTCTCGTCTTATACAAAACCCAAGTTTCCTTTATTTTATCTGTCTTGGGTAGAATCTGATTTAAAACAGCAGAAGCAACATTTATCGTTTGTAAAATTAGCCATGCACACATACACACACGTGAATATACACACACATATGTGTATGTGTTTGTAATGATGACATATGCTTCTGGTTACAGAGAAAGGGCATTCTTAGGAAGTACTGGAAGGACTGAAAACTGGTATATTTTTTCTGAAAGCAGTTTGGCATTATAGATCAAAAGGCTCAAAAACATTTATAAACTATGACTCAGTTTTCCACTCCTAGAACAAACCTAGAATGCTATCAGCAATAAAGACAAAACTGTACGGAAATGCTATTTATAGTGAGAAAAACACACAGATGCCCCAAATGTTCAAGAGTAGGGGAATGGTTACATCAAAGCCACGAAGGAGTGTTCTGCCTTAAAAATCAGGCTTTCAAAAGACATTTCAGTGGATGGGAACATGCCCATGATAACATTTCAAGTGAAAGATACAGCTATGGTTACAGTTTGGTCCCAATTCTGAAAAAGAAAAGAATATATAGGCATAGAAAATAAAGAAAGAAAAAATAACAAAATGTTATTTCTGGGTGGCGGGACCAACACTCTTCTGAATGCTATTGTGTATTTTCCAAATTAGTTCATGGACATGCATCGTTTCTCTAATCAGAAAAATATAAAGTTATTTCTGAAGGGAAAATTAAAATAAAAGAAAATCCATCCTCATTCAGCAATACTTAATTTTTAAAAGAAAATTTTTGGTAACTGGCCATATATCTAGTCTGCACCAGAATTAAGTAAATAAGAGTTTAAAATAATAATAAACATTATAACAGTTCAAGTATCTTAATTGCATAATTTGGAAGAAAATGACTCCCAGAGGTGAAGGTTTAGTGATGGTGGCATGAAGGAAATGGGTACCTCTTGAGATGGCACATCATCATAGATACCCTTCCAACCCCAGCCAACCCCACCTTCAGAGAAGCCACCTCTGTCCCATCTTTGCAGATCCCTAGGCAGAATGCCCAGTATGCATGTAGACATTCCAAAAATGTAATTGAAGTGAGTAAAGATGCTATTTAACATCTTATGAGGAAGGGTGTACAAGTTTATTTTTTTCTCCTGAGACATTTGAAATTTAACAAAAAACCCTAGAAGTCTAAATATTTCTGTTAAATTCAAACAAAACTTACTAAGCATCTATCATTTAGATTCAACAAAACAAAGAGCATTAAGTTAATTTCCTGTCATCCATGCTGCACCCACAGTGGGAATGCGTGAACGCACTTCACCTGGGAAAGGCTGCCTTCTCCAGAGAAATGAAGAAACTACACAGTGAGTAGGTCAGAGATGCCTCCTTCATTTTAGAACGGGACACCAGGAATGCTCCATCAGTGTCAAAAATGATGATGCAAGATTTAAAAATCGACCATAATAGGCCAGTGAACAAATCTACAAGATCATTTTGATAGACGTCAAAAGTCCTCCAGCAAAATTGGGTATTCGTTTCTGATTTTAAAAAAAAATGCTTGGCAATACAAAAATAAGATCATGAAAATATACTTATATCAAAACAACCCAAGCCAGGCATGGTGGCTCACGCCTGTACTCCCAACACTATGGAAGGCTGAGCGGGGAGGATTGCTTGAGCCCAGGAGTTCAAGACCAGCCTAGGCAACATAGCGAGAGCTTGTCTCTACTAAAAGAAAAAAAAAATTGCTGGGCATAGTGACATGTCACCTATTTGGGAGGCTGAGGTGGGAGGATCATTTAATTCCAGGAGTTCAAGGCTGCAGTGAGCAATGATTGTGCCACTACAATCCAACCTGGGCAATAGAGCAAGACCCTGTCTAAAAAAAAACAAAAAATCCGACCCCGAAAACATGCCCTTGTGATAAAACACTAGAGACGTTTTCATCAAAATTAAAAATAAACTAAAGATGCAAAGAAGCCCCATCACCCCAATTCTTAAATATTGTTATGGAAGTTCTAACTAATACAATTAGCAAAGAAAATTAAATAAGAACTATTAATATTGGAAATAAGAAAACTTTATCTTTTTTTTTCTAATGGTATGTTTGTATTTAGAGAATCCCATTAAATCTTAAAATCCAGAAAGCCGAAATTTAAATAAAATTTGCAGTGGATTGCATCAAGATGGAAAACTAGACACATTCACCCTCCTTCTCTGCCACCTCAAATCCCTGGAAATGGCATAAAAGATGTTGTTTTCACATAGAATAATTCCCTAATGGCACTAAATAAACAAGAAGCAGGTCATTGGCATGCCAGGAATGTTAAGATATTCCTGAGGATGGAAAGTAAATGAAATCAGGGCCGGGCACAGTGGCTCATGCTTATAATCCCAGCACTTTGGGAGGCCTAGGCAGGCGGATCACCTGAAGTCAGGAGTTCGAGACCAGCCTGGCCAACATAGTGAAACCCTGTTTCTACTAAAAGAAAAAAATACAAAAATTAGCCGGGTGTGGTGGCATGCACCTGTAATCCCAGCTATTCAGGAGGCTGGGGCAGGAGAATTGTTTGAACCCAGGAGGTAGAAGCTGCAGTGAGCCGAGATTGTATCACTGCACTCCAGCCTGGATGACAGAGCAAGACTCCATCTCAAGAAAGAAAGAAAGAAATAATATAGATGGGATCAGATCAATAGACATAGGCCAAAGAACAGCCTCAAATACACTGTGGGGAAAGAACTTGAAAATAATGAGCTGATCTATAAAAACTCAAAATGGAAAGTGCAGTGGTAGAGGGAAGCATCATCCTCAAAGCCAAGTGCCAAGTATTATCAAAGACTCTAAGAATATGAATCACCTAACCAGAAAAATGTTCTAGAGTGAGGACAGGGTCCTGGAAAGACACAGGAGAGAGTTTAAAGTTGTCCCAACAACGTGGTGGGGAAGGAGATCGCAGGGCCGCCCACTAGGAAGGCGAGCACCTGAGTTTCCCAGTGCCAGAGAGAAAGCCTGCCCTCTTCCCAGGGAGGATGGGGAGCGCAGGGAGGAGGTGGGTGAGTCCCAGCCTGCCTATTTTCCTGCCCACACACCCCACACTGCACATCCTAACGTGAGTCTGACAGTCCCAGAACCCTCCACAGTAAGAGCCAATAAGCATCCCCCCCATGCCATGGAGAGCCTGATGGGGTAACAGACCTAGAGAACCACAGAAGAATATCTGCCAGGCACCATTACTAAGCCACTACTCCTCTTTTCACAAAAACAAATGACAAAATAGCTCACTACACATGTGAAGGAAGCTAAAAACCCAACAAAGAAGAACTAAGATATACCGGAAAAAAAAAAAGAATTCAGAGGACAAAGATAATTAAAAAAAAAATTCTAACTAGTATCTTCACAAAAAGGAGAATATTGCAACCATAAAGAGAGAAATGACTGATTGGAAATAGAGCCATCACAGAAGGAAAAGATAAAAAAGTGCTAGAAATTCAAAACTTGATTGCATATATTTTCTTTAAATCCCTATTGAAGATCTAAAAGCTGAATAGACATGGTCCTAGCCAAATTCCTGACATGAAAGATCATGCTGAAAGTAGTACAAAAATAATGAAATGGAAAGTATAGGAGATAAATAAAAAGACAGGCAGATGCAATCCAAAGTGTCTAATACCCATCAAGCAGAAGTTCCGGAAAGAACAAGTGAGTTAAGGATTGAAAAATGATGATGATGGGCTGGGCATGATGGCTCACACCTGTAATCCCAGCACTTTGGGAGGCCAAGGCAGGCAGATCACGAGGTCAGGAGATCGAGACCATCCTGGCTAACACAGTGAAAACCTGTCTCTACTAAAAATACAAAAAATTAGCCAGGCATGGTGGTGGGCACCTGTAGTCCCAGCTACTTGGGAGGCTGAGGCAGGAGAATGGTGTGAACCTGGGAGGCTGAGCTTGCAGTGAGCCGAGATCATGCCACCGCACTCCAGCCGGAGCTACAGAGCAAGACTCTGTCTCAAAAAAAAAAAAAAAAAAAAAAAATGATGATGATGATGATGCGGACGATGACGATGATGATAATCATGATGGTTTTTCAGTCTGTAGACCGAGAAAAATAAAAAGAGTTACATTTGAAAGAATTCCCCAGCTGATGGGAAAATTTCTGGAAAAAAATATTCACACACTGTCACATCAAGAAGAGACCTCCAACCTCCAGAAAGAAAGTGGAAAAAACAATGCTAGAAGGAAAAAAAAGAGAAGGAGGAGAAGGAGAAGGAGAAGTAGAAGGAGAAGAAGGAAGAAGGAAAAGAGGAAGACGATGAAGAGGAAGGAGAAGGAGAAGGAGGAGGAGGAGAAGAAAAGAAGAAGAAGAAGAAGAAGAAGAAGAAGAAGAAGAAGAAGAAGAAAAGGCGGCGGTGGCGGTAGCAGGAGGAGGAGGAGAAGGAGGAGTAGGAGAAGGGGGAGGGAGAAGAGGAGGAGGCGGAGGGAGAGGGAGACGGGGGGAGGGGGAGGAGAAGAAGGAAGAGGGGAGGGGGAGGAGAAGAAGGAAAAGGAGGAGGAGAAGAAGGAGAAGGAGGAAGAGGAGGAGGAGGAGAGGAAGCAGAAGCAGGAAGAAGAACAAGAAGGAGGAGGAGGAGGACAAGAAAGAGAAGAGGAAGAAGAAAACAGCTTACCCACATAGGAATGAGAATTGGACTGTCATCAGACTTCTCAATGACAACACTGGATGTTTCAAAATAGTCAGGTAATATTTTCAAAGGGCTGGGGGAAGTTACTTTAAACCTAGAATCCCGTATGTAACATCAAGTGCAAGATAAAATAACATATTTTCAGATAAAAAAGGACTCAGATTCACTCTGAAATCATTAAAGGTTTTATATAACAGAGGAAATAAAATAAGTAAACCAAAGGTCAGTTTATATTTATATCCAAGTTCAAATAATACGTAGTGCATAATGGTTTTTACAAAGTCTGGAATTAAAATCACAGATCATCTTCACGTGAAGGAAAGGCAAAGGACATGGGACTGGGATGGGTGACAGATAAGGCTTTGTCTTGTTCAAGGGAGGATATGGATGCTGAATGCATATAATACGCACACACACACACACATTTAAAATATGTGTCAGAAATTAAGCATTCCCATTATGTGACCAAACCCCAGGTGTACACTTTTAAATCAGAAAAGAAAAAAATGAAACAAAATTTCATCCATGCAATAAAAGAGAGAAAACTTCATATGCCATGATTAACAGACAACATAAAAACGATAGCAAAAATTAAAACTAAATATATTAATAAACTTAATAAATGTTAATGGGTTAAAATCATGTATTAAAAAGAAAGAATTTCAAATATTGGATTAGGTTAAATATATGCCCACCATTCCCCAGTTTTATGTTCTTTATGTGAGAACCAGTTTCACATAAAGGTTGAAAATTTAAGAATGGAAAAGACATATACAAAGCAACATCAATAAAACAAAAGTAAGTAGTGAAATAGTAGTATCATATAAAATATAATTTGAGGCCAAAACATTAAATAGGTACAGGAAATTTTTTTTTTTTTTCTTTTGAGACGGAGTCTTGCACTGTTGCCTGGGGTTGGAGTGCAGTAGCACAATCTCGGCTCACTGCAGCCTCCACCTCCCAGGTTCAAGTGATTCTCCTGCCTCAGCCTCCTGAGTAGCTGGGATTATAGGCACCTGCCACCATGCCTAGCTAATTTTTTGTATTTTTAGTAGAGACAGGGCGTTTCACCATGTTATCCAGGCTGGTCTCGAACTCCTGACTTCATGATTTGCCCACCTTGGCCTCCCAAAGTGCTGAGATTACAGGTGAGAACCACCGTGCCCAGCCAGTACAGGGAATTTTTGTGTCAAGAAAGAATACAGTCTATCAAAGAACTTCAAGGAGCAATCATAATGATGAACTTCTATGCACCTAGCAACAAAGCTATAAAATACATAATGCAAAAGGGGCTAATGTAATGCAAAACTAACAAATTCATCATGGGAAAGGTTATCATGCCTTCCTCAGATAGGAAATTAGACTTTAAAAATAAATGTTTAAAAATAAGAATGATAGAGCTCCATACCCAACAGAAAATATGAATTCTTTACAAACATGCATGCAACATCTCAAAAATGTTACATGTATTACAGCATACAAAAATACCTGAATAAAGTTCCCAAACCTATAAATCTTATTAAATACCTGTTCAAATTAAAAGTAAAAACAAAGCAATAGCAAAACAAACGAATAAAAATTCTAGGATGTGGTTAAGAGGGTGGTCAAATGAGACTTTATAACCTTGAATGTAATGAATAGAAAGTGAAAAGAATTGAAAACAAATGAACAAAGCTTTCAATTCCATAAACTAGGGAGGGGGGTAATAAAAATAAACCTGATGAAAGTAAGAAGGGATTCATAAAAATAACAGCAGACACTAATTAAATAGAACCCACTCCACACCCTTTCCCCCAAAAGGCTCATTCAATACAACTAAAAACAGTTTCTTCGAAAAGACCAAGAAAATAAAAGTGGCAATATGGATAAGAATAAAGAGAGAAAACACAAACAACATGGGATTGAGGAAGGGAATATAAATTCAGATACAAAAGACATTTTAAAATAATGATAAAATACAGAACAACTTTATACCATTAAATTTGAAAATCTACACTAAAATAAATGAATTGTCTAAAAAATTATCAGATATGACAATGAGAAGTAACGTACCTGAATAAAAGAATAACTATAGAAAAAATTTAAAGATAATGAACATTTACATTTAAAAAAAAAAAAGCCTTATCAGTTTTATGTTCATAGTTTACCAGAAGCTCAAAGAAACAGATCGTCTCTGTTTATAAACCATCTCGGAACACAGAAAAGATAGAAAGTTTCTCATTTCATTCTCTGAGACTAGGATAGCACTACTAGATATAGCATATAAGACAAAAAGAAAGAAGGGAAGGAGGAGAAAGAGGGGAAGGAGGAGAAGGGGAAAAGGAAGGACAAGAATTACTGTTACTACTATTACTACTACTTTCTATTAGAAGCTATAAGGCAATCTCATTTATAAACATCAATATAAATATCAAATAAAATATTAGTGAAATGAACCATATGGTATATTCACATAATTTATTAAAGAACAACTAGAGTTTATCCCCAATAATTCAAGATTCATTCAACAATAGAAAATCTACTAATTCACTATAGTAATATCTTACAAGAGAATAATCATATTATATCAACAACATCCCAAGATCACTTGATAAAATTCAACATTCCTTCCTGATTTATAAAAAGATAAATGGCCAAATCACACATTATGTTTAATGGCAAAACATTGGAATTATTTCTGTTAAAGCTAGCAACAAGACACTCTGTCCTGGAAGTCTTAGTCAATAGAAACAATGTGAAATTTTTGGAAAAAAAAAAGAAGTTATGAGTTGTAATTATTTACAAGGACCAGGCAAAACTGTCATTATTCACAGTTGAAAAGGACTATACCTAAAAGATCCAAAGAATAAAGTATGAAACTGTTAGTACTAATAAATGTGTAGTAAGATGTCAAAGATAAAATCAATATACTGAAAATGATCATTTTCCTGTATTAAAAAAAAACTGTAAGTTGTCGGAGGAAATTTCAAACACCCAGAATAAATATAAGAAATGGGCAAAATCTATAAAAGTAAAACATAAAACTTTACAAAAGGGCATAAAATAAGACCGGAATAGAGCTATACCATGTTCATGGATGAAATGGTGATATTGTAAATACATAAATTTTTTTAAAAATTAATCTATAAATCCAAGTCAAATTATCAATAAGATCATCTATCAAACTTAGCAAGTGAAATCTAAAATTCATCATTAAAAAATGTGATAATTGCCAAGCAAGTTTTAAGAAAGAATAAAGAGACAGCATGTGTACTATCAAATCAAAATACAGTAAAACTATAATAATTGAAATAATGTGGTAGTATACAGAAGTAGATAAATATGTCAATGAACCAGGTAGAGAGAAGCCCCAAAGTGACACATGGTTTTGATAAAGGTGATGATTCAGATATAAAAATAGACTGATTAGTAAACATATTGAGACAATAGGCTGTGCATTTAAAAAATACATCACACAACATTACTTCACACAAAAATAGTTTTAAAACTAAGAAGTCATCACTAAAATCATAGGAGAATTTTTTTATAATCCTTGATAAAGACTGTTTAAAATGAAGCCATATAAAGTTCTATAAATAAAAATATATATTTAACTATATGCTAAAGGAAATTCATATAAAAATTTTTAAAATTTGGTGCATCAGATCGCAAAAAACACTAAAAAGCTTTATTTATATATCGTTGGTACAGGTTTGGGAAACTGACCATTCTCACACACTATCTGCAGAAAAGTAAACTGGTGCACCCTTTTTAGAAAGCAATTCTTCAATATCCATGAAAACTTTAAACGTGCATACCCTTCAGCCTAACAATGCCACTTGGAGGTATCTATATTATAGAAATATTCACATGTGTTATGTGCCAGAAATTTTTTTGCAACATTTTTTAATTGGAGAAAGAATGGAAATGATTCAATCATCGATCCATTGGAAAATACCTAAGTAGTTACGGTACATCCATATCATGGAATTTTGTCCAAGTTTAAGAGAATTAAATAGATCTCTATATTCTTAAGTATATAAATGCTAGTGTCAAATCAATGCATATAGGGTTTTGCCACGTTTGTGGAAAACAAGAACTCCTTATATTTATATGCATTTGTGCATGTGCAGAGATAATGCCAATCCATGAACAATTATTACCTCACAAGAAGAGGGTGAAATTGAGGTGAAGGTGAGAAATTTAAAAAAGACCTTCACTTTTCATTGTTTATTTATTTGAAATAATTTTTTAAAGTTATTTTATTTATAAATTTCAAAGAACAAAAAGTAAATGGAGTTTTCCTATATATCTTATATAACAGTTGGAAAATGTAATTTTAAAATCTCTTTAATAGAAAATTATGAATATGTGTGCAATGTGTGAATATAAAATTTTACCCTAATGATATACATCAAAATAAGCACTTAATGGATTAGAAATTTATATTTAAAATAAAATCATAAATACATAAGGTGAATTTAGGAGTATACTAATATATTAATGGGGTAGGAAATTATTTTCAAAGCATGACACTAAAAAGTAAAGGAATAGATTAAAATATTTAATCACTTAAATCCCTTTATCTCATTAGAAAACACCATGTACAAACTATTTTTCCAAGTGAAATACTTGGAAGAAACAATTAGAAGATGTGTATAAGACAAAGGGTTAATATCTCTGATGTCTGAAGAGATGCTGCAGTTAAAAAAAAAAATTCAAATGCCCAAAAGGAAACCAAACAGAAGGCATAAACAGGTAATTCACCAAAGGGAATTAGAGACATTCCATTAAAGATATGCATCTTTACATCTATATAGATAGATATCTACATAAAATATAGATATACATACATATTAAGCTTGAGAAATAAAAAGCAAAATGAGATAGTTTGCATATAAAATTAGTACGGTGTACCACTTTGTTAAATAACATTCAGACTTGAAGGAATATAAGGAAAGGGACAGGGTCATAATTTGTATGGCAGTCGTGGTGGTGGGGGGACGTAATTTGACATAACATGCCTGAAGGGCAATTTGGCAACAGGTATTCAAATCTTTAAATGTGCTTTCTCTTTAACCTGGCAATTCCACTTCTAGCAATTAAACCTAAGGAAATAATTAAGAATGTGTACAAAGATTTAGCTGAAATGATGTTCATCAAAGTGTCATTTATAAAAGTACACCCAGATTGCCCTTCTTCCTTGTCTGCTGCCAAGGAAGGGGGGAGCAGGGAGGCCAGGGATTAGGAAGGAGAAAATTAGACAGGGTGTCTCCCAAGGATAACAACATAAGAAAAGAGATCTCTAAGATTAGCAAGGCTTGAGATGTCCTTTAGCAGAACAAGGTGGTCCGAATCTCATAGGCCTGCTGCAGCCCATTGGCAGGAAATACACTCTCCAAGTTCAAAATCTCTGACTTTAATTTATTTATTCATTCACTTATTCAACAAATATTTATTGAGCAACTACTCTATGCCAGACACCATTCTACATACCAGAGATTAATGTTTAGATAGAAAGATATGGATAGATGGATGAATGGATGGACGGATGAATAGACAAATGGATGATAATGGATGAATGATGGATTTGTGGGTGGATGGATGGATGGATGAGTGGATGGATGGATGGACCAATGGATGATAATGAATGAATGAATGGATTTGTGGGTGGATAGATGGATGAATGGATGAGTGGATGGATGAATGGATGAATAGACAGATGAATAGATGGATGATGATAGATGAAGGATGGATAGAAGATCGATGGATGGAGGACGGATGAATATCTAGATGGATGGATGATAGATGGATAGAGAATAATGGATGGATGAATAGATGGAAGGATAGATGTATGAATAGATGGGAGGATAGATGGATGGATGATGGATAGATGGACAGATGGATCAATGATGGCTGATGGATGGATGGACATATGGATGGATGAAAAACTAATTACTAACAACCAAAGGAATAAAACAAAAGCAGATTGCAACTGCAATGGGGGGACCACCTTGATACCCTTCTTCCACTTCCTGTGACCTCACCAATATCCCTCTCAGCTGCTGAAATTGGCAGAGAGAGCAGCTCACAACTCTCATCAGAGGTCAAGAAGATTTAATGGCAGTAGAAAACAGTGATGACTTTTTAATTCCTGGAGAAAAGGCTGTGGCCTGGACAAATAATGCAGATGGAGTACTGAAGGAAAGAAGCTCAAGGAACAAAGGTGGTGATGGGGAGGGAAGGCTGGCTCACAAGGGCACCCCCTGGATACCATGCACTAATCAAAAATGGTACAGACAAATGCTTAACACCCGTGAGCAGACACTCAGAAGATTAGGGCAATTATACTAGTGGCCAATTTTACTAGAATGCAACACCCAGATTTCCACCCTTCTCCCCATGGTCTATAATGGCCTGGATTCAGTCACCACAAACCCAAAGCAAAAAACAGGTTGAACTTCCTCTACACGTCTGTGCACAGATGTACATGTGCATGGGTACATGCATCCACTCACACAAAAAGAAACACAGCCCATCTTTCTCATATCCCACCTTCAATCCAAAAGTATATGCCTGAGACCCCTTCAGGGTTGGTGATGAGTGGGCCAAGGCAGGTACTCATTGTGCCCATTACATCAGAGAAGACCCAACTGATTTCATGACGGCCACTTTCCTCTCAACAAAGGAAACCCCAGTCACCCTCTGTGAGCCAAAGACAAGGAGCCCAGTCCCCAGATCTAACGAGAGAAAAAGAAAATTGGAAACCATCTGTATTTCCACCCACAGGACTGGATTAAATAAATCAATCATGGTAGAGTCATGCAATTGTTTTTGCATTCATCAAGAAGAGTGCAGAAGAATACATTAAATTCAGTGGCTGTTCACAAAATGGTATGCAAGCATAATCCACTTTATGTGCAACAACAAAAAGAGAGAATATATATGCATAAGGGCCTGAAAGGAGAGACAGCAAAGAACTCATCTTGGTGATCACCCAGGGATATCCGTTCCCTTCCTGCTGCTCACAATCCAAAGAGGGGGTGTTGGAAACCCCAACATGAAGCCTGTTGGTCAGAAGTTCGTGAGGCCCCAGCTTGTGACTGGTGTCTGGGGTGGGACCATCTTGGGGACTGAGCTCTCACCCTGTGGGATCTCTGGGTAGATGGTGGCAGAATTGAACTGGGGGACACTAGCTGGTGTCCACTGCTAGGTGTGTGGGGAGCCCCCCACACTGACATTTGGTCACAGAAGTCTTCTTATGTGTTGATGACTATAGTTGTAGTGTGAGAGAAGAGGAAAATCATGGTTGGAGAGTTTTCTCGAAACAGCAAGCTGATTTTGAAATCAGCTCATTATGTAATGGTCACAAAAACTAGCAAAATGTCAATATAAACAAAAAGGAAGAAACATCCTTTGTAGATTTTCCAGCCTTCTGGGGATCATAAGGTCGGTCTGTTGGCCACACAGGACAGGGTAGGGCAGGGTGGAGCAGAGTGGAGTTGTAGGGCTGGCTCCCTGGTTCTGGTGATCCTTTATCCAGCCACCTGCTGTGATACCAGTAATAAGTGAGCAAAGTAACAGGGACAAGAAAGGCAGCAACTTCTGCAAAAGCAAAATCCCCCCTCATTAAAGTAACTGGTGGGACCCGACATGACTGCAGTCAGTCCAGGGTCCACAGCAGAGACAACAGGGGTTGGGGATGCCCTCTGTCTACTCTGTGGATCTCCTCTCTGCTCGCATCTCTTTCTACACTGTTTAGGGATCAAACATCTTTTAAAAGGTTGTCACCATGAGAAACTGACATGATAGCAACATCCAGGGAAATGCCAACAAGTTGTGGTGGCCCCTGCTTTAAAGGAGCACACCCGCTACAGAAAACTTGTTCATTGGAGGCTGTCACACAGTCATTCCACAGACAGTCTCCAAGCGTCACTCTGTGTCAGGCACCAAGCTGTGCCAGCCCTGGCACGTTGCTCAACCCTTAAAAGGAAAACTGGCCGCACCGTTTCCCAGTGTAGAAACAGAGCTGGGAGATGACCCCAATCACTGCTAGATAATCCAAGTTTCCTCAATGCTTGGAGCTAAAAATATGCATTTCCTATCTCAGGTATTTATAGCCCTACAATGTATCCTTCCCCAACAGAGAGCTCTCCTACATCAGCCTGCAGTCTCCTGGCCAAAATCCCTGTTGGCCTGGAGTAAAGGGGTGTGGATTTCAAAGAAAACACCTTCAGAACCTTCCCCAACCCATGACGGTGGCAAATTAAGATTCTTGCTCGGTGGCACCTGCTCCTGATCCTTTCCCAGTCCTTAACCACACTCCACTCTCTCGTCTCCCACTCCTCTTCCTTGGGTTGTTTCTCCCTGGGCATGCATCGTGGTTGACTAGTTGTTCTCTTTTCTCGGTGCCCCTGCTAGGCTATACATTCATATGTTAGCAATGATTGTGTCTCTCCCGTGTGCCCTGCACATGGAACAATGCACATACTTCTAGCATGGAAGATACTCAGAAACTCCTGACTTTAGAGATCCTTCAGGTCTGATAAGATAGAAACAGTGGCTGGGCATGGTGGCTCACACCTGTAATCCCAGCACTTTGGGAGGCCAAGGTGGGTGGATCTCCTGAGGTCAGGAGTTTAAGACCAGCTTGGACAACATGGTGAAATCCCACCTCTACTAAAAATACAAAAATTAGCTGGGTGTGTTGGCAGGTGCCTGTAATCCCAGCTACTCCAGAGGCTGAGGTAGGAGAATCGCTTGAACCCAGGAGGTGGAGGTTGCAGTGAGTGGAGATTGCGCCAGTGCACTCCAACCTGGGATATAGAGTGAGACTCTATCTCAAAAAAAAAAAAAAAAAAAAAAAAAAAATCAAAAAAAAAAAAAAAAAAAAAAAAAAAAAGATGTTAACAGCACCTCTGCATCAAGGGCCTCCACATTCTTCAGTAAGTAATGCCAATTTCCAGTAGGCAGGATGCACAGGTGGAAAACGATTTGGGTGCAGCGTCTGATCACATCAGTTCTGAAAATCCACCTTCTAGACTACAACACTGCACCCATAAACAATATCAAGAGGCAAGGGAGAAGTGCAGTCTTAAATGGTTTGGTACCCATCGAGAAGCTTTCCCTGGAAGACTCTGGTCTGATGGCTCATCAGACCCATCAAGCCTGAAGCCAGGAGCTAGGAGATGGTTTCCTAAGGTTCTGTTGAGTCTCAGAACCTACAGATTTCAGGCACAGGGAGACCCCAAGTTCAGGAAGTAGCAGTGCGGTGTTATTATATATACACAGGTTTTGTCTGCGGTTCCTGGCTCATAACTCCCATGGTCCCTGTTAGAGTCTTTTGTTGTAATGTTGGCAGTATTAGGCCTCAGGAAACAGAATATTTCTGATCTTTTTCTGACCTCCTTTCACCTGCCCCAAGGCAGGACTCTAATCTTTCCCCATCTTTCTGATTTGGGGTCTTAAGAGCCTCCCCAAAGAGGGTTTTTTTTTTTTTTTTTGAGACAGAGTCTCGCTGTCGCCCAGGCTGGAGTGCAGTGGCGCGATCTCGGCTCACTGCAGGCTCCGCCACCCGGGGTTCACGCCATTCTCCTGCCTCAGCCTCCCGAGTAGCTGGGACTACAGGAGCTCGCCACCTCGCCCGCCTAATTTTTTGTATTTTTAGTAGAGACGGGGTTTCACTGTGTTAGCCAGGATGGTCTCATCTCCTGACCTCGTGATCCGCCCGCCTCGGCAAAGAGGGTCTTATCCTATATTCTGAAGGATATGTATGACATCATGAAGCTTCCCTAAAAACCCAAGAGGACTGGGTTCTGGGAGCTTCGGGATAGCTGAACGCATTGAGGTTCCCGGACAGTGGTGCCCAGGGAAGGCACGGAAGCTCCCCACCATGCCCCATACGTTCCCCTACGCCTCTCTTCATCCACATCCTTTGTAATATTCTTTATAATAAAGAATATTACATAAGGTAAACATAAGTAAATGTTTCCCTGAGTTCTGTGAGCTGCTCCGGCAAATTAATAGAACCCAAAGAGGGGGTCATAGGAACCCCAACATGAAGCCTGTTGGTCAGAAGTTCGTGAGGCCTGGACTTGCAACTAGTGTCTGGGGCGGGACCGTCTTGGGGACTGAGCTCACAATCTGTGGGATCTCCGGGTAGATGGTGGCAGAATTGAATTGGGGGACACCCAGATGGTGTCCACTGCTGGGTGTGTTGAGGACCGCCCCTCCCTCCGACATTTGGTCACAGAAGTCTTCTTCTGTGTTGATGACTGTGGTTGTAGTGTGAGAGAAGAGGAAAATCATGGTTGGAGAGTTTTCTAGAAACAAACAGCAATGGTAACTAACATGGTACTTCCTGGGCACTCAGTCCTGTTCTAAGTGCCTTCACATAATTCTCAAACTCTATCAGCGAGTTTTACTACTATCATATTCATTTTGTAGCTGAGGAAACTGAGGCACAGAGAGGTTAAATAACTTGCCTAAAGTTTCACATCTGATCACTAGATTGCTGGGACTGAACCCCAGACTGCCTGTCTCCATACGCCATGCGCCTCACTGCTAAGCCACCAGTACCTCAAGTGGCCTGAAGTTGAGGATGCTGGAGTTCCAGGGATGCTGGGGTACCAGAAAACAGTGTCCCCTCTGGCCTGCCCCAAATACAGAATCTATACCAAGGCTGTCTCCACATTTCCTTGGGGAGTCTGGGCTCTGCGCCCAGACTAGAAGCCTCTTGAGGGCAGGGTGGCCCCCTTTGTGCTCAACCCAGGTCTGAGCACAAGGTAGGCAGGCCCTGCATGGGCAACGCTGGCCTTATGCTACAGTTCTTCTTCCTACCATCTTCTGTTGCAGGACTAGCAATAAGAAATGTGGGACAGAACAAACAGTGCACCGTGATGAGGAGATTCTAAATGAACAGCAGAAAAAAAAAAAAAAAAAAAAAAAAGAAAGAAAGAAAAGAAAAGGAAAGGAAAGAAAAAAAAGTAGAAGGGAATGCTGAAGAGCTTAAATTGCCTTAATCCACCCTTCAATTCCCATGAGTTCTTCGGCCAAGTGGAGATTACATTTACGGTCATCACCAGATGTTCACTGAGAGCCTACTATGTGACCATCCCATCCCTGAAGGCAACAGCAGCCTCCCATCAAAAGCCTGGTGCAGACACTGCTGTCAAGAGCACAGGAAGAACGAGGGGGACGGCATGCCCAGGGACAAAGAGCAGCTGGACCCTGCACTTGGAGACTCTGGCAATAAAACTGCAGCCGAATGCAGCAGCAGACAGGGAGGCTGTGGAAGACAGCAAGTGGTCTTCTTTCTAGAGCTGCAAGTTTGCAGGAGGCACGCATTTCACCAACTTCAATTAAGCAGATAGCAGCTCACTTTAGTTTCCATGCACTAGCCCTGGACCAGCCCAAGAGATGGATTTCAGCAGAAAGAAGAGGGAAGCCCCTGTAGACTTCAAATTCTCCCTCCTGGACCTGATTGGAGACAGTCGTTCTCACCCAAATGCCACAACGATGACAGTTTCCTCTGCTTAAGAAACAGGAAAAATAGAGAAACACATTCTTGCGCAGCCTTTGACCTTTGGCTCTCACTTTCCTCCTTTCAGCATTTTTCGAGGGAAAGAGTTTAGATTTTCAAAGGCCTGCCTTGTCTTCCTTGTGCATTTTCCTGAAATGATGTAAAGAACAACTTATAAAAAATATTGTAATGCGGGAGAATGCAGACCCTCTGAGTGAGCTCAGCGGTCTGTCTACAATCGCTCCGACGTCTGAAATGGCCAGATCACATATGCTTTGGAGGCTGGGACTAACAATATGTTATTGATGCCATTTTAAGCAATGCCAGGCAGCATCTCAAAGTGCAGCTCATCAGCAGAGGTGTTCTCCTCCGCAAAGCATCCCTCCCCATCCCTTCTGTATGTGAAAGCCCAGAGTTGCAGGCATTCCTGCCAGGGGGCCAGGGCACGGCAACACCAAATGTAAACATTTATTCCTCGACTCCAGGGAGAAGTCTGTCATGTCAGGCTTTGGGTTTGGGCCTCACAATAAAGCCTTTGTCTCTGCAAATGGCCAGGGTGGGGTGGGGGGAACATTCCCCTCCGACCCAGTCTAAACAGGAGAGCAGTTTAGTTTAAATCAAATTTTTGAAAATTATATATATATATGTATTTTAATTTTAAAAAATGTTTAAAAAGCAAGCAACACACATGTTTTTACAGTAAGTGACTGGGCTTATGAAGTAATATGACTCAAGATGCTTTGGAGGCGGCAGTTTGAGAATTGCATCTTTAAACTCACGTCGGCCACGGTTTGCAAGCTTTTAAAACACAGAAGCCTGTCGAGCCATACAGGGTTCCTGGTGAAAAAAGGCAAATGGAAGGTGGCTGGGAGAGGTAGAACAGATTGTTTCAAATGATCAGAGTCTCCAGCACTTTTAGGAGAAAAGAAATGAATGCTGCTTCCTCCTAAAAGCGTAAAACGGAATATTCTTCTAGCCATTCTGAGACGGCCTTAGAAGTATTATGCTGTTACAGATTTCAAAAGGTTAGCTTCAATGAACCTGACATCAGTATAACCCAAAATAACCCATTCAAGAGAAAAGTAAGAAATAATTGCTGTTTTCTCTTTTTTTTTCCCCTCCGCTATATTGCTATAATGATTTTGCATAACAGATTGAACAAAGTGCTGTTGTGACAGGTGGTAGAATTCAGCTAGTAAGCACCGAGACAGGGTTCAATTTAGTTTGTGAATCCTTTAATTGTTGTGCAGCTAATTAAAGAAGGTTCTTTACACTCACAAGTGTTTACCGTTGCTAGTATGCATACATGAAAAATTAAATTGTGCCTTCAAGGGCTGAGAACTATAGAAAAATCATAGCTGAGGCTGCAACATGCTTACCAGCTCAAAATAGCTGCTTTTCACAATTGGAATTTGTAAAACTTTTTGCTAAGCAAATATAGAGCTAATTAGAAGTGTTCGTTGGACCAATTAACATTTAAATAAATAAGCCATATTGCACATTTCACAGTCTTTATTTAATGATGCTTCTAACTCTTTGGAAAGATTCTCTTAAGTACAAATAAGTTGTCATAAAAATGAAAGATAAAAATAATCCCATTAACAGTATATGCTATTTTGTTCCTTTTGCCTTGAAGTCCTTTACTAAAACTCTGTACCTGTTATTGAAGAAGGAGAAAAAAACACACCTACCACCCACAAATCTAGCTTTTCCTTTCATCTTCTCCAGTTATCTTTCCCCCTCTTTGAATAGAAACAGAAAAACATATTTTATTACTATTTAAATTGTTATGATAATTCTGTTTACTTACGGTTTTTACCCCATTATAGAAAAAATCTGTTTCAGAAAATCCCACTTTAATCTGAGAACATGCGTAAGCAAGGGAAGGAAATGAAAAGAGACCCAAAACAGTAGTGTCTGGGGAATGTGGTAGAGAAAGCAGTGGGTAAAGTCCTTCACACGTGCTCCTGTGCAGAGCAAACCCCACTGGGGTGGTAAGCCCAGTTCCAGTGCTCACATCCATTCTTGGTGGAGGCCAGAGGTACTGGGACATGGGGAGTCTGACCTAGATCTTGAAGTCCGTCTTTCTTATTCTCAAATATCAAGATGCGTAGACCAGACTGAAGCAGGAGGGTAGCTGGAGCTCAGGAATTCCAGGCTACAGTGGGCTCCAGCCTAGGTGACAGAGTGAGACCCCATCTCATAAAAGAAAAAAAAACAGATAGATCAATGGAACAGAACGGACAACTCAGAAGTAGCCCCCCACACAGGTAAGGCCAACTGATTTTTGACAAGGATGCAAAAGCAATTCCATGAAGGAAGGAGAGTTTTTTGCAGCAAATGGAGCTAGAACAACTGGATATCTATAAACAAACAACAATGACAACAAAAAAAGAAACTTGACCTAAATCTCATATCTTACACAAAACATGGATTACAAATGTAAATATAAAGCATAAAACTATGAAACTTCTAGAAGATAATATAGGAAAAAAATCACAGGAACCTAGGTCCTGGGCAAATCGTTCTTAGATATGATACCAGAAGTAAAATTCACAAAAGGAAAAATTAATAAATTGGATTTTGTCAAAATTAAATTTTTTGCTCTGCAGAAAACCCTGCTAAGAAGATAAAAAGACAAGCTACAGACTAGGGGAAAATGTTTGCAAGCCATATATCTGACCAAAGACTCATATCTAATATGTAGAAAGAACTCTCAGGCCAGGCATGGTAGCTCACACCTGTAGTCTCGTCTGCTCACTTAGGAGGCTGAAGTGGGAGGATCACTTGAGCCCAGGAGTTGAAGGCTGCAATGAACTATGACAGCACCACTGCACTGCAGCCTGGGCAACAAAGTGAGACCTTGTCTCAACCACAAAACAAAACCCCTCAAAACTCAACTCAATAAATAATATAATTAGAAAACAGGTAAAAGACATGGCGAGATATTTCACCAAAAAAGAGATATGAATAGCAAATAAACACACGAAAATATGTTCAGCATCACCATCCATTAGGGAAATACAAATTAAAAGCATGATGATATAATACTACATACTGATTAAAACAGTTAAAATTCTGTTTAAAATGACAATACTAAATGCTGCTGAGGATGCAAACAACCTGATCTTTCATGCATTGCTGGTACAAATGTAGGATGGTATAGCCAGTCTGGAAAACTTTGACATTTTCTTAAAAAATAAAAAGTAAAACATATCCTTACCATACAATCTAACAATTGCACTTCTGAGCACTTATATTAGAAAAATAAACTTAACGTTCACCCAAAAACCTGTACGCCATTGTTCACAGAAGTTTTGGTTATAACAGCCAAATTCTGGAAAAAAAAAAAAAAAAAGTCCTACAATAGGAGAATAGTGAAATGAATTGTGGTACATCCATGCCATGGGGTGCTACTCAGAAATATAAAGGAATGAACTCTTAATACATGCAAAACATGGATGGCGCTCAAGGGCATTGTGCTGAATCTTAAAAAGCCAATGCCAAGGCTGGGTGCGGTGGCTCACACTTGTAATCCCAGCACTTTGGGAGGCCAAGGAAGGTGGACTGCTTGAGGTCAGGAGTTCAAGACCAGCCTGACCAACATGGTGAAATCCCGTCTCTACCAAAAGTATAAAATTCAGCTGGGCATGATGGTGGGCACCTGTAATCCCAGCTATTCGGGAGGCTGAGGCAGGAGAATCGCTTGAACCTGGGAGGCGGAGGTTGCAGTGTGCCGAGATTGCACCACTGCACTCCAGCCTGGGTGACAAGGTGACAGAGTGAGACTCCATCTCAAAAAAAAAAAAAAAAAAAGCATTTCTTATTTAATAAATGGTGTTGGGAAAACTGGCTAGCTAGCCATATGCAGAAAACTGAAACTGGACCCCTTCCTTACACCTTATACAAAAATTAACTCAAGATGGATTAAAGACGTAAACATAAGACCCAAAACCATAAAAATCCTAGAAGAAAACCTAGGCAATACCATTCAGGACATAAGCATGGGCAAAGACTTCATGTCTAAAATACCAAAAGCAATGGCAACAAAAGCCAAAATTGACAAATGGGATCTAATTAAACTAAAGAGCTTCTGCACAGCAAAAGAAACTATCATCAGAGTGAACAGGCAACCTACAGAATGGGAGAAAATTTTTGCAATCTATCCATCTGACAAAGGGCTAATATCCAGAATCTACAAAGAACTTAAACAAATTTACAAGAAAAAAAAACAAACGGCTGGGCGCGGTGGCTCATGCCTGTAATCCCAGCACTTTGGGAGGCCGAGGTGGGCGGATCACGAGGTCAGGAGATCGAGACCATCCTGGCTAACACGGTGAAACCCCGTCTCTACTAAAAAATACAAAAAATTAGCCAGGCGAGGTGGCGGGCACCTGTAGTCCCAGCTACGCGGGAGGCTGAGGCAGGAGAATGGCGTGAACCCCGGGGGGCGGAGCCTGCAGTGAGCCAAGATTGTGCCACTACACTCCAGCCTGGGTGAAAGAGCGAGACTCCGTCTCAAAAAAAAAAAAAGAAAAAAGAAAAAAACAAACAACTCCACGAAAAAGTGGGTGAAGGATATGAACAGACACTTCTCAAAAGAAGACATTTATGCAGCCAACAAACATATGAAAAAAAGCTCATCATCACTGGTCATCAGAGAAATGCAAATCAAAACTACAATGAGATAGCATCTCACACCAGTTAGAATGGCGATCATTAAAAAGTCAGGAAACAACAGATGCTACAGAGGATGTGGAGAAATAGGAATGCTTTTACACTGTTGGTGGGAGTGTAAATTAGTTCAACCATTGTGGAAGACAGTGTGGTGATTCCTTGAGGATCTAGAACTAGAAATACCATTTGACACAGCAATCCCATTACTGGGTATACACCCAAAGGATTATAAATCATTCTACTATAAGGAGACATGCACAAGTATGTTTACTGCGGCACTATTCACAATAGCAAAGACTTGTAACCAACCCAGTTGTTCAATGATAGACTGGATAAAGAAAATGTGGCACATATACACCATGGAATACTATGCAGCCATAAAAAAGGATAAGTTCATATCCTTTGCAGGGACATGGATGAAGCCGAAAACCATCATTCTCAGCAAACTATCACAAGATCAGAAAACCAAACACTGCATGTTCTCACTCATAGGTGGGAGCTGAACAATGAGAACACATGGACACAGGGAGGGGAACATCACACACTGGGGCCTGTCGGGGATTGCAAGGCTAGGGGAGGGATAGCATTGGGAAAAATACCTCATGTAGGTGACAAGTTGATGGGTGCAGCAAACCACCACGGCGCATGTATACCTATGTAACAAAACTGCGCGTTCTGCACATGTACCCTATTACTTAAACTATAATTTAAAAAAAAAGAAAGAAAAAGAAAAAGCCAATGCCAAAGGTCATATACTGTATGGTTCCATTTATACAACATTCTCAAATTGAGAAAATTAAACAGATCGGTAGGCACCAAGGGCTAGGGATGGTTGGGGCAGGGAGGGGATATAACTGGAAATGGGTAGATGAGGGAGATCTTGTGGTGAGGAGCACTTCTGTGTCATAATAGAGGCAGTGGTTACAGAATCTACAGATGTGATCAAATGACACAGAATTGGCCAGGTACATTGTAGTGATGTTGGTTTCCTGCTTTTGCTATTATGTAGCACTACAGTTATTTAACATGCAAGCAATGGGGAAAACCAAAGACCTCTCTATACTATCTTTGCAATTCTTATCAATCTATAATTATTTCAGAATTTAAAAAAGGAAAAAGAAACCAAAGAATTAATGTTTAAAATCATGAGCTATTTCCTGTTTGTACTTTCTAACATCCTAGACCTGGTCTGTTTTGTGAGCTCTTCAGTTTGCCAATCAGTCATTCTTTCTGTTGGGGTATTCTCTCTTTCTCTCTCTCCTTCTGTCTCTCTCATGCCTATTTATTTCTGAACACTGGTTACTTTCTTGTAGGGATGAGGGTCTTTTCAGACCCCCTTCTCCAAGCCCTAATACCTTGTAATCATTAAGAGGTCTTATTGTTGAGTTTGGCTTCTAGTACTGAAATCAAATTAACAGACGCCAATTAACATTTAAATAAATGAGGCAGATTAGTAAAGAATCCACAGAACACCAAACTGTAAGGAGTATGGCGGAAATGGCAATACAAAACAAAGAAGTAAAACCTGAGTTTTTTTAAACTTTTTGTCTTCAGATAATTGTAGATTCACACTCAGTTGTAAGAAATAATAGAGGAATCTTGTCTACTTATCACCCAGTTTCTCCCAATAGTAATATCCTGCATAATGATAGATAGTTCGGCATCACAGCCAGGAAACTAACGTTGATACACCCCTCCAGCTTTACCCAGACTTCACCAGTTTCACATGCACTCATCTGTGAGTGTGGTGTGTGTATTTAGTTCTTTGCAATTTTAACACATGTAGATTTGTTTGACAAAATGGAGAAGAGATGAGGGCCAGGTGGAGAGTCCTCACGCCAGAGAGAGTTCTTTACGGCAAAATTCTCCCATTTATAATGCGAATGTGGCTTTAGACATTGAACACCATCTGTTAATGAATCATGAGATTAAGAACACAAACTCAGGGACAGGTACAGCTTTTCTTAGCACCTGAGTCTCAAGCCACAACCATTGTCACCCCAGCCTCTATTATCCAAGACCTGAAGTAACAAGTTCTAACAAGTAGTAAGTGCCCACGTTTGCAGCCATAGAGTTATAGGATGTGGAAGGGCCAACTGGGAGCTCTGGGTTCTAGCAAGAAGCTGGAGTGTAAGAAGAGGTTTGCAGGAAGGCGGAGGTGCCTAGCTGACTTGAGGTCAGGAAGCCCTTTAAAAGACAGCCCACTTGGCTAGGCATGGTGGCTCACACCTGTAATCCCAGCACTTTGGGAGGCCGAGGCGGGCAGATCACCTGAGGTCGGGAGTTCAAGACAAGCCTGGCCAACATGGTGAAGCCCCGTCTCTACTAAAAATACAAAAATTAGCCAGGCGTGGTGGTGCACGCCCGTAATCTCAGCTACTTGGGAGACTGAGGCAGGAGAATCGCTTGAATCTGGCGGGGGTGCAGAGGTTGCAGTGAGCCAAGATCATGCAGTGGCACTCCAGCCTGGGCGATAGAGCGAGACTTTGTCTAAAAAAAAAAAAAAAAAAAAAAAAAAGAGCCCTCTCATAGCAAATGGAGGCAGGACAGGACACATCTGTAGAAAGCTCCTCCTGTCCTTAGAACCACTTCCTTACTCTCTTCCCTGAAACTGCTACACTGTAACAATTGGCAGGTCTGCATCAAGCTTCTCCAAAAAAGATGGATGGAAGAGACAAATCTAAAGAAACTGTCAAAAGCAAAAGTAAACCCCAAATTCCTGGAACGTCAAATTGATCCAGAAAATTTAAGTCAGGTTGGACACTTCCTTTTCAGTTGGTTATTTTATAGACTCTAGAACACAGATCATGTGATCTCTTATTTGAAAGAGATCCGCCAGTCCAAATTCCCGTCTACAGGCAAAATTATCCCATCAGGAGATGGAGAGAGGTACCAAGCAACCCTCTCCTTAAATAAAAGGCTGGGATTTTTGGTGATTGGCATTTTTTGTTTGGTGAGAAGTCATTTTTTAAAAACATAATGAAGTAGGCTGAGCAGAGAGGAGTTTTAGGGCAGGGAGATGATTCTCTATGATACTGCAATGGTGGATACATGTCATGATGTATTTGTTAGAACCCACAGAATGTACACCACGAGTGCACCCTAATGTAAACGTGGACTTCGGGTGATAATGACGTGTCAATGTACTTCATCAATGGTAACAATTGTACTGATGTAGTGGGGGATGTTAACAGCGAGGAAGTCTGGGGACAAGGCTTTGTACTTTCCACTCAATTTTGCTGCAAACCTAAAACTGCTCTTAAAAAATCAAGTTTATTAACTTAAAAAACATAATGAAAACAAAAATGTAACTGACCTAATTATCATAAGTCTTATATTCAAAACAAAGCTTAATTTGCATTAAAGTGATAAAAAGTCCTTACTAAACAAAAATTATGGAGAAAGGTAGATCTTTTGCTGCCTCTCAGACTCAGCCACATGAAGAGGCACACAGCTATTAAGGTTGCATTTCAACATGGCAGAAGCAAAGCTTGTTGTCAAAAGAGAACATGGCACTAAAATCCAATCACTGATACATTTAGGCGCAACATATGGAACCTCCCTACTGTCTCCCCAGAAAAGGCATCCTGGTGGCCCTTCTTTGGCAGATAAACCAAGGTCTGGGTGACCCTGAGTCATCTTCCTGCAGGAGGCACAGTTCTTAACCAATCACTCGGACACATTCAGACCAGCATTCTACATCCACCAGCAGGGCTGCGTTTTAAAGTTAAACTGCAACTGGTCCACCCCAAACCAGATGTGTGCCTTAGGTGTTTGACTGTAGATACTGCGAGCAAAACAACAAAATGCCACTTCTGTGTTCTAGTTATTGGACATCCCCTTTATGGTATCCAAAATGACAGCTTGTCTGTTTGTAGACTATCTGATTTTAGGGTCATAAACTACCTGTCCTGTCAGTTCCTTCTTTTATCTCTTTTTCTTAATCTTGTACCATAGATAAGATGAAAATTGGTAGCAATTAAGATTCACCTAAGTATTGTCCCTTTGTACACAACAAAAGCCCTAAGAAGACTAGAACTTCATTCAGTACAATGACATGAAGCACAAATGCATTAATGCAAATAAGGATTACACTAAACCCTGAATACACATTACATTTATTTTGAGGAGTAACCGAGCTTACAAGCTGAAAGGGGAAGCAGATGTGCAAGACTCCGAAACCAGTGCTCCAAAACCAGTGTTAAGGGGTTGACCCCTTAAACAACCCTTCACATGGCATGATGGCTGACCCACTGCTTTTCAGATAAAGCCTAAAATCCTCATCAAGGCCTCCGTGGTGTCACCTCAACTTGTCTCTTGAGCTCAGCTCAGTGTGCAGCTCACTTGCACACTAGTTTGTGCAAGTCCAGTTCATAAATGGTGATTCTCCCTTGGAAAGGTGAGGCTGACCTGGGAGTAGAAAAACAACTGCTCGTGTGTAATTTCCAGACTGTACTATTTACAGGCGGGGCAAACAATTACCACCAGAGATGGAAGAAGACAGGGCCATGTCACTGGTTTCTTCCTCTCAGTGTGGAGGGCGTGGTGGTGCATAAAATGGGGAAGGGACTCTGAAGAAGGAGCTTCCTCTGGTGCAGCCGAGCAGATGTAAGAGATGCACCTGGCCCAGTCCTACACCTGGGTATGTGTGTGTTGTGGGATAGGAGGGTAGCTGAGAAGTGGGAGTGGGGAGAGGGCTGTTTAAGGAAATGAGCATTTGCAAATGCAAATCTAGTAATTACATACCCACACATGCACTATCATAGTTAGATACCTAACTACCCATTTGCACACACAATTACCCAATGTGTAAGGGTTCATCATGGATAAGTAGGCAATAGGTGGGCACACCTGTTGGACTGGCTTCAGAAAATTTCAGCAATTCTATAACACAAGAGGGAGAAAAGGAAAGTCGTTTACGGAAAAGTCTTGGACCACCAATTAAGGAACCATCCGAGGGGGTCCTTTGTGTTCATTGTTACAGGTCTTGTGGTCTCCAGTGTGAGTCACTGAGGCTTGCTCACTGATCTGATAGAGAGCTGCCCTTTTTCCATCTGCACGTGCCCTTCCCTACTGTCTCTGCCTGCCCATCTAGCCCTGCAGACTCTGACTCCTTCAGCTTCCACCTCTGGACCAAAGGCAGCTCTTCCCACACGTGTTTCACATCTGCTTTCTCTCCATCTCCTCCACCACTGCCCTGTCCAACACCACCAAATACCCAGGCCTCCATTCTGCCCACATTGCCCCTTAAACAACATTCACATTACATGATGGCTTTACCCACTGCCTTTCAGATAAAGCCTAAAATCCTTCATCAAGGCCTCCGTGGCATCGCCTCAATCTTTCTCTCCAGCTCAGCCCACAGCTTCCCCTTCCTCTGTGCCTCTAGCCCCACTCTGCCCACCTTTCAGCCTTCATCTTCAGCAAGTTCCATCTGCCACAGGGTCTGTGCACTTGCTGTTCCCTTTGCCTGGAATGTTCTTGCCCGAGATGTTTCCATGTAACCCCTGCCTGAGAATGTGACGCTGCCCCTAGCCTAGGACCGGAGGCTCCGTGAGCTCCAGACACCTCTCCTTAAGGCACCTGCCAGACTAATGATTTCACATTGCTTCATGCGATTCTCTGACGAACATCTGCCCCTCTCTCTAGACTGTAAGCTCCATGAAGACAGGGATCAAGTCTATTTTCACTCATCATCCTATCTGCAGGGCACAGTAGGTCTTCAATAAACTCTTTGGAATGAGTGGATTAATCAGTGAGTATAGGAAGAAATGAATGAATCAGACCCTCTTCTTGAATGGCTTTGCATGTGCTTCTTTTGATCAGATCAGCAAACAAGCCTCAGTGACTCATACGTATCCTGGTAGTTCTCATTTCCTCTCCCCCACCCCTACCCCCACCCCACCGCATTAAACTGTGAGCAGGAACCTCAACACAGAAATGAAGTTGCCTAAGTGGTTGTTGAGTGAATGAATGAGTGGATGGATGAATAAATGATACAGGGGATTGTTCTGGTTCCTCAGCATCTTGGACTCACATAATTCCCCAGCGCGTATGACTGCTCCCCAGAGACAGCTTCACACAGTAGGTGTCGTTAATATTTGCTGACTAGATAAATGAATGAATGCTATCATCTTGTGCCATACAGATCATACAGAAGTGGTTTCCAAAACGCCATTGAGTATTCAGCATTCACACAGTCCTACAGATCCACGGCAGTGGTTTTATTTGAAGTTACCAAGCAATTTAAAAAATTAAATGAGCGTGCACCCTGTCATATTTTGATCTAACTATGCACTAATTTTCAGGACAGAGAAAAAACAGTTAATTACTATTTTGCACCACAGTCCTCTCCTTCCTTCTACTGTAATGTAATGTAGTCAAATAAATAAGTTACTCGTGCAATTTTCATCTCTAGAAATAAAACAGCACTCATAACTCTTTGTTTGGGAGCTTAATTTTAGCTCACTTAAAAGCAGTTATCTGATGTACTTCTAAGAACAGAGACACCCTAGAAAAAACGGAAATCACACAGAAAGCGGGAGGATTGGCTCAGAAAATGCCGTGTCCCAGGCTCAGTTGGGAGGCCGTGGCATTCAGGAGTTGGCAGCTCGGAGTAACCAGCTAACCGCAGATAATTGCTGCCGGGCGGTGGTGCAGGGCATGGATTCTACATCCCAGGCCTTCCAACCCATCTCTGGCTACCCTGGCGTTGTCTCCACATGGGCGTGAACTTCAAAAGGCTAAATTCTGTGGTCTCCTTAATGAAATCCCTTTGGCGGCTGCTCCTAACCTCCCTTCGTATTTTAGATTCAACCGCACAATCTTTCTGTCCCTACCTCCCTCGCCCCAGGGGATCTGTGGTTTCCTACTGGTTTCCTGCAAATTCTAGAGGAGACCTATGAGAGCGCTGGGCCTCCCCTAGGAAGGGCTGGAATTCCCAAGGGAAAGGGTGTGGCTGAGAGTCCTCCCAGTGTTGTGGAAGAGGAGACACTCACTCCCTTCTCCCCCCGGAGTCCTGGAAGCTGAGCACCTCCCCTCTCCTCCGGCCCCCAGCTCCGGACATCCGAGAACCGCAACCTAGAATCCACGCACACTTGCTTCATCGCTCCTAAAATACACTTATTTTGGCAGGGGGGGAAGGGGGGAGGATATCCTTAATCAAAGCGGAGGCTAGAGAGATATCTAAGACATCCTGCATCAGCTAAATTAATACTGATTTGTCCTGGGGCACAATTACAAGGTTTAAGGTTACAGTACCAGGAGTTTGAGAGGCAATTATAATTCAAAGACAGCTAGCTAAGGGGTGGCTGGGAGTTACAGTCAGAACAAGGGAAAGTTTAGTGGAAGATGCTGTTTGTCAGTGAATTTGAAAGCATGTTTTTCTTTTTCTGTGTGTGCCTTTACCTTTTTCTCTCTTTCTCTTCGTCTTTCTCAGATCGCTCTGTGGTCTATCCTGGACTTTATTATTCTTTACAATTAAGCACTAGGAATAAGGTTCACCCTGAACAAAAGCAGTTTTATTGTTTGTTTGTTTGTTTGTTTTTTGAGACAGACTTTCACTCTTGTTGCCCAGGCTGGAGTGCAATGGCGCAATCTCAGCTCACTGCAACCTCCACCTCCCGGGTTCAAGAGATTCTCCTGCCTCAGCCTCCCAAGTAGCTGAGATTACAGGCATGCACCACCATGCCCGGCTAATTTTTTGTATTTAGTAGAGATGGGGTTTCACATGATGTTGGTCAGACCAGTCTCGAACTCCTGACCTCAGGTGATTGACCCACCTCGGCCTCCCAAAGTGCTGGGATTACAGGTGTGCACCACTGCAGCCAGCCAACAAAAGCAGTTTAAAGTCAAGTCTACTGGGACAGATGTGGGGCAGAAGGTGGGTCCTTTGGACCTGGGATCAGAAATGGGCAAGACATCCTGTGGTCTTGTGTTTTGGAATTCCTCAGGGACAAAGTGGCAGTGAGTGATTTGGCCCTGTTGGGAGGGATTCCAGGCCTGCTCCTAACCACCTTCCCAGGTACGTGCAGTGCAAGAGCTGGGACTCTGCCTCTGGCTCGGATCACAGGAGAATTTCCAGGCACCCAGCGTGGGCTTCTGCAGGCAAAACTTGGTCCCTAGTGAATAAATATTAATGCTGCCAGCACTCAAGGGCACGCAGCCCCTGAGGTTTATAAAGTGCTGTGTTGAGAAGATTCATAACACTCTCAAGTGGGGATTTCTGTTTATTCTGACATTGGAATAGATGCTCCCAAGGTCCCAGGCTGGGTTTGAGATCCCCATTGGTGCCAACGGGGCCTGAGTGTAAACATGGGGGCGGGGGCTGGCGGTGATGCCAACAGTTCCAGCCTCCCAGTCACTTGATTAGAATCCTCCAGAAAGCTCACACGGCTGCCTGCCTCCCGCCCTGCCAGTGGGGATCCCTGACTTTGCATGGAATGTTTCTAAGGGCTACAAAGGACACTCCAGGCTCTGATGGATTTGGAAACATAAAAGCACCTTCAGACCTCAAGAAGACTGGATTTCCAGCTCTCCTGCAGAATGTGGGATTTGCTCTCAGAGCCTGGCTAGGAAGATTGGCATGGCCAAGTGGGGACCAGCATAGGGGCTGGGGAGCCTGTACTCACTTCAGCCCCTCCAGCCTTTCCCTTTGGAGAGTTCAACTCCACTTTCTAGCACTGAAACTCCCCTGCAGCTGCCTGCCACCCTGGTCCCGCCTCACCCTAAAGAGTTTTATTTAATGCTACTGTCACTTGGGCTTCCTTTTCTTCTCATCCAGACCTTTTTCAGCATGCGAGCTTATTAACAGAGAAAGAAGAGAAGTCCCTAGCATTTTTTTATTTGATAAGTTCCAGCTTATACTAAGGGCAGCTGAACTAAAGATTAAAGTAAAGGAAAAAAAAAAAGCAAATTAGCAGGCTTCTGTCCTCTTCTCTCTACTCAACACAACCTCAACCCCCCTGCAGCTAACCCCCAGGAAGTAGATTCAGGCAACAGTAAGTGCTTAGGGAAGAGTAAACCTTCCCCTGCACAGCACCTGCCTCAATGGAGATGGAGTCCTTCCTTGAACACCCCTGAGGTCCCCCATTGAATATCTACTGAGATATCTTTGAGGAGGGAAATCCCTGGGAGGAGTTGGGATCCCAGCAGCCATTTGAGAAATCTTAGGTAAAACATACCAGAAACAACAAGGCTTCTTTCCTCTCTAATTCTGCTGGAAAAATCTTTTTCTAGAGATCTTAACAGCTCAAGTTGGAAAATGTCACCAGGCCACACTCAGCAGCCAAGTGGCCCTTCTGGAAGACAGGGAGCTGGAGGGGCCACAGCAGCTCTCTGCTATCTGCTTGGGCCAGCAGGACCCGATTAGGCGGGACAGAAATTGAGTCCCTAGAAAGAGAATCTGCTAGGATTCAGGAGCCGAGGGCACCACCACTTCTTCACCCAAAGGACATTTTCTGGGCCAGCACCTTCAAGGGTTCTGGTCTTGGCCTTTGCTTAGCCCAGTCTGGAACTTTCTCATGAATGAGAAAGGCAGAGAATGGCCCATGATGAGTGTCACCATAATACAGCCCCTGGGGACAAATCACTACTAGTCGTATCTGTACTGAACAGGTTAAGAGATTTCTGAGCTGTGAAGCATGGACAAGATTTTTTAAAAATCCATGGGTGAGTAGCATGCATCTTGGGCAAAAAAGGAATTTTTTTTACAAGGGTCTCGTGTCCAGAGTAGAGGAGAGGCAAGGTCCCACCTATAGTCGCTAGATTTTTCGAGGGCACTAAGATAACCCTCTATGCAAGTGCTCGCTCTCCCAGGAAACCTCTCCCCAAATGTACCCCATACACGAGTATCACCAACCACATGGTTAGCCTTCCGCATACCCCCTTTGAGTAGAAGAGCTGCGCAAACCAGAGCTCTACTTAGAAATTGGAGAACCAGGCCTAGGCTTCATGGAGGCACGTGGAACCTGTGCGGACTGGGTGAACTCACACTAGGGGGGTCCCACACCCAAGGAAAGGAAACAGGCAGGCCTGACACTCAGTCTTGTGTTCTCTGGCTCATGGTAAGAGGAGCCTGATGCATCAAGAGAGATGGGGCGTGGGAATCCCTCCTTCCCCACAGGTCCTCAAGCCTTTACACTTCCTGAAGGGGCTACGGTTGCTTTGTAGGGGAGATTTGCAGGAAATAGAGCCCCCTGCAGTTGGTCAGCTCACCCTACATAAATGGCCATTACCGCTGTCTGAATGAGATCTAGAAGGGCCCAGCACATGATTTTAAGCCTGGAAAGTGGAGGAAGCCCATAAAGGAATCTCTCTCTGTCTTCTCATTGGCTACTATAAATTAACCAAGAAAGAAAGAATCTTACACTCCATCCTAACTCTGAAAATCACAGCATTTGTTTCTAAAGAACTGGTCTCTTGATAACAGCACATTCAGCTTCTCCCAACAGCCTTGGCATGCAAGAAAACGCCGTGAGGGTTTAGACCTACAACACTGGATTGCCCTGGAAAATTCCCCCAAGTGAAGAAGTTGGAGAAGCCCTGTCAAGCACAGGAGGGACGAGGCAATCGTGGAGGGGTCTGCACCTGGATGGCAAGCCCCGGGCATGGCCACCGCTGGGTGGCCTCTGTGGGATGGAACTCCCACCTTCCAGTGGACCATGAGGGCTGGGGCAATAAGCCCTACCAAGTGGTCACAATGGCTGGAGGAGCGGGGACACCCCATTAAGGCTTCCGGAGGGTGCCTCCAAGCCCCCTGCCTAACCCCACTGAGTATCCGTAATCGTAGAAAGATCTAACTTGATTTAGGCAAAATCACATGACCTCTCTCAACAGCACCCAAGACCCAGAAAGGAAATCCACACGGATACTTTGACGGAGGTCCCAGGCCAAGGCAATCCATGGTCTTCTTTATCTTAACTCAGGTTGACTGAAGTAGGCCACTGTTCGTTCTGATTCACTCCCCCAGGAAATCTTACAGACACGCCCCTGTCTTTTCTTTTCCTCTCCTGTTTCTGCCAGTACTTATATCCTGGCCAAATCAGCACCTCTTACAGCCTCAAAACCTGACCTCAAAATCTGAGAGCCACAGGAGATTACATGGGAAGTAGGAAGAAGACCTCTAAGGGGCTCCACCTATGGACCATCCTATCTGTGCAGACACCCAGCTGCTGCCTGGCTCATCACACAGCCCCCTCCAGGGCCCAAAGCCCACTGACCAACCAGCCCGGACACCTACATCTCGAGAACACTCCCCATCCCCATCCCTCAAGCAGGGTCTAGGTCCCCTCTCTAGGCTGGGTTTTCCAAGCCTCTTCCCTGATAACCCATGTAGTAGGGTAAGTAGTTTCCAAGCGATGGAGTGGAGAGGGCCCTGCCTTCCAGCCAGGTCCCCTGGGGACAAGGACCACATATTCCTCCAGCCATTAGTGTCTGCAGCCTCTCTGCAAACAGGGATTAAGCAACAAATGTCCCTTTCTGTTGAGCATTTGACCTTATCTCAAGTGTGTCATCAGCTTCGAGAGTCATGGCTTATGTCAGTGTGGGTGAAAAACGGCCTCCACGGCTTCCAAATTGGGATCGCTCTGCTCTCAGCAGCAGATGCAAGCCAAGCTCGTGGTAAGTGGCAATAAATGGCTTGGAAAGAGGCAGTGGGTCCCTCACCGCCGTCAACCATGGGAGGGCAGGTTCTGGGCATCTCTCAAGCATGGCCCCTGCATCAGCCTCCCTGAATGGGGTCTTTGGGGCCCAGCCCACAGCAACCAGGGGCTGCAGAAGTCTCGGGTCCCCACGGTCCTGCTCAATGCAAGATTCAAAGTCAGGCTGCAACCGGCGACAGCTCTGTGACAGCCCCTTTTGCAAATTTTCCTTTGCAAGTATCAGCTAAGCACCTGCCTTTCTCCCCACGTCCAGGCCTCCCTCTGGTGCCATATTGACGCCTGGACAGGTTCTAGCCATGGGACATTGGAGCCCATGAGTGAGGGCAGATCTTCAGCATGAAAACGGTGCTTCATCTTTGACCAACCACCTTTTCTCTGTGTGTGTCCACTGACACTTCAATCACACATCAAACAGACCAACTCTCGCCTGCACATTGCTTCCTCTAGCATCTTTTTATCAGAATCTTAAACACACAGATGTCAACATGTTATCTTAAAAATTGCTGATAGGCTGTGACTTTGGATAAGCCCTCGGAAGCAGTCCCCTGCTGGCCATGCCGGCAACCCGCAGACAAGCACTGCCACTGTTTCCACTATAATAGAAGTGTTCTGTGAAATGCAGGGCTAATTTCCAAGTGTCTTTCACCAAAAATCGGTTCCTGAGAGCCACAAATAAATACCTAATACCTATAGCCCTGGCTGTGCGCCAGGCCTTGCCCTAGGGATCTGCAGATATTGAGGTTGGCAAATGTAGACCAAAGACCGACTGCATGTCAGAAGAGACAAGAGGCCAGGCATCATGGCTCACACCTATAATCCCAACATTTTGGGAGGCCAAGGCAGGAGGATCGCTCGAGCCCTGGAGTTCAAGAACAGCCTGGGGAACATACTGAGACCCCCTCTCTACCAAAAATTTAAAATGTACCCAGGCATGGTGGCATGCACCTGTAGTACCAGCTACTTGAGAGGCTGAGGTAGGAGGATCACTTGAGCCCAGAGAGGTCGACTCTTCAGTGACCCATGATCACACCACTGCATTCCAGCCTGGGTGACAGAGTGAGACCCTATCTCAAAAAAGGAGGTAAGAGACAGGAGGGGCAGACATTCATAAAGACAGACTGTAGAGAGACAGTAACATGGTCGGAAGAGTCACAAGTAACAGAGATGAAAGCTCAGCTGAATGAGGGACTAACTCCACTCAGAGCAGCATGAGAATTGGCTTCTATATTGAGGTGAGTTTTCAGCTGGCTCTTGCAGGATGAATAGGAGTTTTCTGGGGTGGAGGCGAAGGAGAAAAAGTGGCCGGCTTTCTAAGACAGCATAGGCAAAGGGATGAGGGATGGGAGGATTTTGGCGGAGATGAAGCTGGGAAGGTGTGATGGGACCAGTATTGAGGGGCCTGGGATGCAACGCCAGCTGACATCAGAATGCTCTGGGCCACATTTTTCAAAATCGAAGTTTAAGTTAGGAGTGAGACAGACGGACATTGCCACATGATCCCTGACGTCCGTCTGCCAGCTCAGTGATCCAGGCACTGCCACTCCTTCAGATAACTCCATGGGGTCCCACTAAGCACCAGATGCTCTATGTGGCTGTGGCTCCACCCAGCTGGGGACCCAAAGCAGCGTCACTGAAGGGACCTCCAGGCAGTGCCCACATGCGGATTTCAGAAGACAGGAGATTAATGATGGAGGCGGAGTTGCACCTGGGGTGAACCATCAAGTCTGAAAAGTTGGGGAGAAGTAGATGGAATATGGGTAGAAGGAATAATAAAAGCCAAGACGCAGGGGTGGACAGGTGTGTCCTGCCCATTCCCTGGGAGATGGCAGCTTGTCATGCAGGGTCTGGAAGAAGGAGAAGGATGCCTGGGGAGATGCCTTGAATGTCAAGTCCGGATGTTAACCTTTATCCTGCAGGTGACAAGGACTGGAACCAGCAGGTACAGCAGGGAAGAGCAATGAGGACAAGGCCACAGAGGACGGTCAGGAGCTCCAGGAGAAGAGAGGCAGCACTGCAACCAGGGTAACGGTCGAGTTACCCAGCCCACAGGGAGACGCCCGTCAGGCAGCTGTCCCCCCAGTGCAACCAGCACTGCTTCCCAGGGCACCCAAGCCCCAGGCAGGTGGCCCCTGATCCCGCTTCAGCTACCACAACCCATACTGATCCCCATTGGGTCATCACCTCCCTCAGTCTCTGGGCGGTTGCTAGACAAACTCCACCACCAGCTTTTCCTTCCTCATGTCCGTTTCCACCCGATTTCAGGGCTGCTCCTGCTCCCGGAAAGGCCCTTCCTCCGCTGAACGAAAGAGAAGGATGCCTGGGGCGGCTGCTGCAGGGAAGGCCTCAAACATCAAGTCCGGGTGTTAGACCTTTATCCTGCAGGTGACAAGGACTGGCAACCAACGGGAGGTGGAGCTGGGTTTTTTGTTTGCTTTTTTTTGTTTGTTTTAGAGACAAGATCTCGCTCTGTCACCCAGGCTGGAGTGCAGTGACGTGATCACACTGCAGCCTCGACTGCCTGGGCTCAAGGGGTCCTCCCACCTCAGCCTCCTGAGTGGCTGGGATTACAGGCTACGCCACCACGCCTGGCTAATTATTTTATTTTTGTGGAGATGGTGTCTTGCTCTGTTGCCCAGGCTAGTCTCAAACTCCTGGCCTTAAGTAATCCTCCCACCTTGGCCTCCCAAAGCACTGAGATTACAGGTGTAAGCCACCGTGCCTGGCTGAACACATATTTTCTAAACACCATCTGGTACCCCTATTCCAAGCCATTCCTCCTCTCCCAACCCTCAGGGTGCAAGAAGTGGATGACCTTTGACCCTCATACTCCACAGGGGTTTCTGGTTTCCATCCAATGCAGGAAGAAGAATCCTGTGTCCAGACCCACATCCATGCCTGAAGGTCCCATGCAACCAAAGCAGGGTCCCACCCAGGACATCATTCAATAGGAAAAGCACTGGGTGTCCACTTTGTGCCAGCCCACTGGGATCGTGCATCCACAAGAGGGTCTTGGGCTTGACACCCTCTTCGCCACCAAGCCCCCAGCATTAACACAGCCTGTGGTCTGCCATAGGTCCTCAATCAATATTTTGGGAAAGAAAGAAAGGAAGGAAGGGAAGGGAAGGGGAGGGGAGGGGACGGAAGGGGAGGGAGGGGAGGGGAGGGGAGGGAAGGGGAAGGGAAGGGAAGGGAGAAGGAAAGAAAGAAAAAAGAAAGGAAAGAAAGAAAGAAAGAGAAAAAGAAGAAGAAAGA
>NW_026652287.1:58734257-58734473 GCF_009828535.3 Hylobates moloch | reverse complement strand
AAGGAAGGTGGGCAGAAGAAGAGAGGATAAAGGGGAGGAGGAGGAGTAAGTGAGTAGCAGGCCCCAGGCATGCAGGTGGTGTATGTGGTTTAGGCTGTGTCCACATCCAGCTGGCAGAGTGGAAGAAGGAAGGGGAGAGGAGGGGAGGGGAGCAGAGGGGAGGGGAGCGGAGGGGAGGGGAGGGAAGGGAAGGGAAGAAAGGAAAGAAAGAAAGAA
>NW_026652287.1:58698027-58729257 GCF_009828535.3 Hylobates moloch | reverse complement strand
TTTGTTTGTTTGTTTGTTTGTTTGTTTGTTTGTTTTTGAGACAGAGTCTCATTCTGCTGCCCAGGCTGGAGTGCAGTGGCATGGTCTCAGCTCACTGCAACCTCCGCCTCCCGGGTTCAAGCAATTCTCCTGCCTCAGCCTCCCAAGTAGCTGGGATTACAGGTGCCCAGCACCATGACCAGCTAAGTTTTGTACATTTAGTAGAGACTGGGTTTCACCATGTTGACCAGACTGGTCTCTAACTCCCGACCTCAGGTGATCCGCCCACCTTGACCTTCCAAAGTGCTGGGCTTGCAGGCGTGGACCACCACACCTGACCACATCTGTTGTTTTTAGGAGGAGAAAAAGAAATATATTTGATTTTAATTGTGCAAGACTGTCTGGGCTAATTTTAAGGATTTCTATGGGAAATTCTTTTGCACAAAGAAGAGCAGCTCCCTGGTTTATGTTTGCTAAATGATAATTTCCTATACCAAATTTCCTTCGCACAGTTAACACCTGTGTGCTTCAGAAGTCAGAGCCGCCCACCGCAGGAATTTGTACACCTGTCCTTCCCTCCATCCTCATCACAACCATGTAGATCACATGGGATCCAGTGGATTCCGCCTCTGCGGCAGCTTCTGCCAAGCCAAGCCATACTTCCTTCCCTCACTATCGGCCTTCGTCTGGGTGATGCATTAGTAACTTACAAGTGGGACCAAAAACACGCAAATACTTCTAGTTTTCACACAGAACTTCCTTCTTAGAAAAAAAAAAAATTCCCTGCCCACATCCCATCCACCAAAAGAATGCTTAATCAATGAAAAAATTAACTGTATCCCTAAATAAAGAAGTGCAGATATTTTCTTTACAGTGCTTTATTAATTTGTAAATACCATTATTGAATTTTTGAAAGTTCTAATTTAAATGTATTGATCTATTATTGTTTTGTGGATTTTCCACCCAAATGTCTTGGAGGAAAAGCACGGGGGGCACTGGATAGACCATGCAGTTGCCGAAACTTCACCAAACCATCAAATACAAGCTTTGCATAGATGATGCACAAGGACTTACAAGGTGTCCAGACCACTCAGCTGACATGTTTATGCTTAATTCAAATCGGACAACTTTCTTCTAATAACTGTGTCTGTCGCTAGCCACAACACGGAAATGGGACATGGATGCAGAGCTGTCTCTTTGCAGGCGGGGGCAGCAGGGAGGGGAGGTAGCAATCTGTGGAACGGAAGTGAACACATCAGCCAAAATGGGAGCCAAAAAAGGTCATTTTTACCCAAAATGTCTCACATGGCCATTTTCATTGAGATTTAAACCAGGGAATGGAAAGCATTCTCTTCTCTCTGCTTGTTCTCTTCCAGAACAAGAATTTAAATTAAGAACTATTTGCTGGCTTCCCCTGTAGTAAACTTCATGGGTATTTATTTAGGAATGCTTTGATACTTCAAGGATACTGGGATGGGGACACACAGGCCAAGAGATGAAATATACAGGACCGCATAGATTGCTCCAGTCAGCTCCATCTCCCTGCAGACTCTGAACACTTCTGTCCCTCGCACTGTCCTCTACCACGGAAAGAAAGCCTGTTTACAACGTTCCCCATCAACCGCCCCACATCCATACCCTTCAAGGCTTCCCATGGCCGTTGGAATTAGCCCCTTGCCCCAGCCTGCAATGGTGCAAAGGCTCTGGGACCTGGGGCCATTATGGCCTAATTTCTCATCTCTCCTCCCTGGTCCCTCATGCTCCAGCCCCAAATCCTCTAGCGTGCCAGGCCTGTTCCTTCCTCGGGACCCGTGCCCTGCAAGATCCCACTGTCTGGAAGCCTGGCTCCATCTTCTCATGCCAGTCTCAAATCAAGCATCACTTCCTTAGAGAGGCCTCCCAAGACCACCCCATCTGAATGAGGCACCCTGCCCTGCCACGTTTCACTTTTTTCCAGTGGGAATAATCCTGTTCACGTATGAGGTGGCTGTGTAGCCTCTATCCACCCCTGCCTTCTCCCTCCCCATAACTTAAACAAGGACCTTGCCTGTCACCCAGTCCCCAGCACAGTGCCTGGCACATAAGAGATGCAAAGGAGCAAATCAAGAGATATTAGCTCCCTCTGGGGGCATGATTTGTGCTGATTATTAGATATATATAGACCAGGCATGGCATTGGCTTACACCTGTAATCCCAGTGCTTTGGAAGGCTGAAGTAGGAGGATAGCCTGAGGCCAGGAGTTCAAGACCAGCTTGGGCAACATAGCAAGACCCTGTCTCTACAAAAAAATTTTAAAATTAGCTGAGTATTGTGGTGCATGCCTGTAGTCCCAGCCACTCAGGAGGCTGAGGCCAGAGGATCACCTGAACCCAGGAGTTGGAGGCTGCAGTGAGCGGTGATTGCATGGCTGCACTCCAACCTGCGTGACAGAGTGAGCCCCTGTCTCTAAAACTAAAATTTAAAAATACGTAACAATATATAAATTTAGATAAGTAAATTTATTTTAAAATAAATAAAAAACACGCATCGGGCACCTGGGTGGACTCAGGATCATTCCCTGCTGAGAAGCAGCCAGACCTGAGTCTTCTGGAAAATTCCATACACTCCTGCCTCAGGAAGCTGCACTTCCAAGGGAAATCAGAACACGGCATCCTCCCTCTCACTGCCTTAAGGCTAAGCATCCAAGGGCAAGAGATTCCTTCTGGTCTGAGAGGGCTCACATCTGATGCCACAGCTGGGTTTTCCTGCAGAGTTGGAAACAAATCAGTTGAATCACTTTGGAATTACTGAGTGCTAAAAAGTTAACATTTATGACTCTTCTGTGTCTCCCCTCTTTTTTGGCCACTGATAACTCAGATTCACGTGGCCTCACAGTGTCCCAGGGCCAAGCCGTGGGTTCTCCGGGGGTGCTCGTGGGTCTGGCTGGGTTTAGCATGGTCTGGGTCATGCACCGCACGGTGGCCCGTCTCCAACACTGACACCACGGCTCCCGTTTGCAAGGACGAAGTTTCCTGCCAACGTTTAACCCCATGTGTGAATTTCTATGCAGGCAACAAGTAGTGCCTAAGGCTGGCTAATTAGGGGGTCCAATTGTCTAATTGGGCCATGTGAAAATGGGACAAAAGGCTCACTGCTGGCAAAAAAATAAAAATAAAAATCTATTTTCACAGAAAGGCCCTGCCTGAAGAATGTGCTAGGACTTGGGCTATATTTTGTCTTGACTTCTTCTGTTGGGGTCTTCAGCTCAGCTCCCTGCTGGAGCTGCTCTGTGCAGGAGACATGAAGAGTGGCCGTGTCCTCGGTGGTGGTGGCCTGGGCTCAGAAGTCCCTGCTTCATCACTGGCCAGCTCTGTGACATCTGGCAAATTTTTACCCCTCTGGATCTGAGCTCTCTCATTCACAGATCAAAAGCCTCAGCTCCTTCCCCAGGACTTCCCCAGTGAAGATGAAATTAGGCAAGGTAAGTAGGGCACTTAGCACAGTGCCTGGCACAGAGAAAGCTCCTGAGTGACAGGCAGTCACAGTAGGTCCCAGGCAAGCCTCGGTGGCTTTGCGAAGCTGCATCAGCACCCCTTACAGCATCCCCTGCAGCCAGTGGTATGAGCACTCCCACCTAGGGCATCTCTTCCCTTCATCCACCCTGCACCACCCCTGGGCAGCCCACTTGGGCATCCTCCCACCTGCATGCCCACCACGCCCCCCAGCCCTTCTGCTTGTCTACCCTCAAGCCCCACCCCTCCTTTTCTGGTCCTCACCCATGATCCTCTCCACCCTTCACCCCTTCCGCCTGTCAGATCTCCTGGCAACGATGATACATCCCTGCCCCACCCCATCCTCCTTATGGCGACAGGAATCAACCCCACAGAAAGCATTCAACACACCCCCAAGATGCACTGGGGTTGCAGAGGCTCAGTGGAGAAGATATCAACCAGGAGTCCATTTTGCCAGACTTGGGAGCCATGACTGATGCTCAAAGAATCAAGACCACATCACTGTCATCAGGCCGGGCAGCACAGAGCTCGGGCTGGCTTCTCCTTCTCATCCTCACCTGGAGCTCCCAACACAGAGGCCATTCAGGAAGTGGCCAGGACCAACTGGACCCTCACAAACAAAAGTGGGAGAGGGACGCCTTACTCAAACCTTCCCAAGGTATTGTCAGGAAAGCTCTAGTCAGGAGAACACACAAACTTCAAAACCAATCACATTTGGGACATAAAAATAATAACAATCACCTTCATACCTCAAACCACATTTGACCAAGGTTTTCAAGGTGATAGCACATGCGTTATTTCCAACTGCCCATCTTCAGGACCAAAGCATTGGACAGGGCTGGAGCTATCACCCCCTCCCCACACTCCTCACGCCTGGGACTCTGGGAAATCCAGACCCCTGCCAACATCCCTTGGGAGAGATGAGACATGGGCCCACACCTTTGTCCCTCCAGCACTGGCACAGCGTTTCGCACACAGGAGGCCCTCAGGGGGTCAAAACTTGAAGTGAACAACTTCGAGAGGTCCAGAACAGAGACAAGCCATCTCTCACCTTGTTAAGGGGCACTCAAGGTTTCATGCTTTTCTTTCCCATAGGAAAGTTCACCAGTCTTTGTTCCTGTCCCACTCCTTTAGAGCAAAAGGGATCTAGGCTGGAGCAATGCAGGAGATGGAAAGAAGACAATGAAGGACAGAGACCTCAAGGGAGATGCAGTTGGGTCTAAGGCAGAACTTTCAAGAGCAGCCAGGATGTTCCCATCATCTCAGATGGAGCCAAACCACCCCGATTCAGCACCACTAGCATGTGTCAGAAGACCCAAATGTGGCAGGAGTTCGAGACCAACCTGGCCAACCTGGTGAAACCCCATCTCTACTAAAAATATAAAAATTAGCCAGTCATGGTGGCTCACATCTATAATCCCATTACTTTGGGAGGCAAAGGCAGGCAGATCACTTGAGGTCAGGAGTTCAAGACCAGCCTAGCCAACATGGCAAAACCCTATCTCTACTAAAAATACAAAAATTAGCCAGGCGTGGTGGCTCATGCCTGTAGTCCCAGCTACTTGGGAGGCTGAGGCATGAGAATGGCTTGAACCAGGGAGGCAGAGTTTGCAGTGAGCCAAGATTGTGCCGCTTCACTTCAGCCTGGGTGACTGAGTGAAAATTTGTCTTTAAAAAAACATAAAAAGAAGACCCAAACTTGGTTAGGGCGTCCAGGCTGGGGCGACTAAGAAGCCTCCACTCATTGCCAAGTCCATTTTGGCATTAGGGAAGACAGCCCAGGGACTCTCAGACCATGTTGAGACCATCAGCAAGACCAAATCACTTGTTCAGGGGCACAAGATTTGAGGAGACAGGGCTGAAATTAGACTCCCAGCAGCTGGAGAGGGTGCCCTTGGGAGCCTATTGGGCAACAAAGAATCCGCCCAACTGTCAGAGGCAGGTGAACCAGAGCAACTCCATCTTGAATAGGAGCTGGGTAAAATGAGGCTGAGACCTGCTGGACTGCATTCCCAGAAAGTGAGGTATTCCTAGCCACTAGATGTTTACGGTTAAGGGAGCAGATTGATAATGGTTACTCAACAGACCCAGATTTGGGAGTATCCTAATATCCCAATATCTTGAGAAAAAGGCATTCCTAATTTTGCTTTAAAGATAATAAAATCGAGTCTTGCAAAATATAGTAATTAAGAAAATTACTCCCTTATCACAAACCCTTGTAGCAGAGCACATCTCCCCATGATCTTTTTTATCCTATATATACGAGCATTGGACCTAGGGTGGATGCATTCCTTTTCTTACTTTCCGGAACGCCCTCCTCTGTCTATGAGTAGCCATACTTTCACCACTTTACTTTCTTAATAAACTTGCTTTTGTTTGAACTGCGGACTCGCCCTGAATTCTTTCTTATGGGAGATCCAGGAACCCTCTCTTGGGGTCTGGATCGGGACCTCTTTCCTGTAACATCTTTCCGGTGACCAAACCCCTGGCCCAAAGGCTAACTTTGGGTAAGTGGTGGGGATCCTGTAACACAATGAGTTCTGTGAGCGCAGCCCACACAGGAAATATCCAGGACTCCCACCACATCCCAGGGCTCTGAGACCAGAGGGGCTGCCAGCTTTCCCGAGAACCTGAGCCAGGCTCCTGCCCTCACGGGGCCTTCAGTCTAGTGGGCAAGTCTGGAGTCAGTTGTCCCTATCCCTTCTCCTTCACATCTTTGCCCCAGTGTCAGGCCACATCGGCTCTCTCGATGACAGAGAAGCTCTATCCCCTTCCAGGGCCCCTATGTCAGGATGGCCCTGCCCCTAGCCCAGCATGCCTGCCAGCCTTCCCTGGTGGACTGTGAGCCCACAGGACGGCCAGGTAGCAGAGGCCTGCAAACACCTGTTGGCCATCTGCCCCGTACCCACTGTGCATTCAGAACCAGCCAGATGCTGAGCGCAGCAATGAACCTGAAGGTAAGGTCCTAGCCTGGGGGCGGGGGCGGGGTGGAGGAAGGCACATGTGCTTTAATTGGGGAGCCAGGTGGCAGTCAAGGGAGTCAACTGGACAACGTGAATGACTGAATGGGAACACTGGCTGGGTAGAGTGTCAGGGAGGATGTGCTGAAGAGGGAACCCACCGTGGAGCTGAGAGTAACAGGAAAAAAGTGCCTCCAGGCAGGAAACAAGCCATGCAAAGGCCCTGAGCTCACTGACACTCCCAACCGCAGTTCCCTCCCACCACAGCTGCTTCCCACTCTTCTTCAGACCCTGCCCCATTCTGTTTCTGAAAGTGAGCAGATGCCCTGCCCAGCCCCACGGAGTATCCAGTGGGTGCTGACTATCTGTGTGAAATTGACAGGTGCTGCACCACCCTGGGTCTGTGAGGGCCTTGGTGGCTGTTCCCAGCCTCATTATCTGGTATAAGCAGTGGGAGGCAGGGGGCTGGAGTGGAGCAAATGGCAAGGCACCTCCATGCTCAGGTCAGAGACACCGTCGCTCTCTGCGGGGTGGAACAGGGCCAGCCGACAAAGGCAAATACACCAGGGCAAAGACACAGATGGAGGTCAAGAGCCACCATCACCATCACCCTCAACAAAGGCGTGTATAGGGATTGGGGGAGAGGGGATGCCAAGGTATGGACCAGGGATACTGGGCACTGGAAATTTCCTCGGGGACAACTGCCTGCCAAAGAAACCTCGGTACCCATGGAGCCACTAGAGGACAAGGGGTTGAGGGAGAGGGGGCTACAGCAGCCGTCCCCACCCTCAAGACATCAAGCACACACATGGGCATACACTCACATGGAGTGGGCACCCAAGCACACTCATTACACACACTTACCCATGCAGATATACACACGGCTCTCACAGACGCTACCCATGCACGCAAACCTCAAACACACATGCAGAAGCACATGAGCACACACAGTCACACTAATGCACACCTACACATATCCCTAACACATGCACACTCACGCGCCTGCACACACATGTGCATACAAGTGCAGATAGCACCCACATACAGGTACTCACCACCCACATTCCTGTAAGCACTCAAATACAGACACACAGGCACACGAGATGCAAACACAAACACATACGTGTGGTCACACACGCATCTATTTGGGCCCACACACGTGCCACGCCGGCACATTCCAGCCTGCACTCGCCCATCTCCAGGCACACGCCATGTACACTCATGCCTATACGCGCACACGCGGACACTCGCCCCTACCCCCACACAGGCACTTACACCCCAAGTCCCGGGACCTCCCACACCCTGGGCCGCAGCGCACCGTGCGAGTGGAGGGGGTGAGCTCCCCGGCAAAGGCGCAAGGAGGGTGTAGGGTGCGCGGTGTGGCTGTGGGCTGCGGGCAGGGGCCGGGGGCGTGCCCGGGTCGGTGCCGCGTGGTGGGAGCAGCCGGCGTGCAGGTAGCGGGGAGCCCCCGCGCACCCAGCCCGCCGGTGATTACTATGCGGCTGCAGCTGTCTCCGGCGCGGTGACGGCGCCTCTAATTGATCTCATTATCTCCCCTCCGTAAGGTGAAGTGCGGCCGCTCGCGGGGCCCGGGCGCGGGCAGGGCCGGCTGGCAGCCGCCAGCCGGCGGGGGCAGCGCTCGGCCTCGGGGTGGCACTACCGCCGGGCGCCGCGCCAACGAACGCAGGCGGCGGGCGGCTCGGCGGCCGGGCTCGCGTTCCTGCACCGCGACCGCGCCGGAAAACACCCCGGGGCTGGGCGGCGTCTCGGAGACGCATTCCTTTGTTACTCCCACCGTCTTTGGTAATGATTATTAATGCCATTATGTCCCATTTCCCCTCACCTTCCCCCGCTCCCAGAGCCGCGCCCGCGCGCCCGATCTCCAGGCGCTTCGCTCCTCCTGGAACCGACAACAATGATCCTCAATTAACCCTCTGCCAGGGCTGCCTGCTCGTGAATGGGGCGCTTTTCCGGCTCGCGGGCGGCAGGCGCCCCAGCCCGGGCGGGGGGCCAGCCTCCGCTCCCCCGGCCCGACCCGCGGGGGCTCGCAATCCGCCCGGGCGCCGGCTGGGGGTGGCCTCGCAGCTCCCCCGGCCTCCCTCCAGGATGAAACTCGCCCTCTCTGGAGGAGAGAGGGCAGAGACGGTCCGAGAAGTTGCAGGAGGAAAGAAAAAAAAAAAAAAAACAGTCAGTTTGTTGTGTTTTCCTTGGGTTTGTTTTCTTGCCAAAAAATTACCCCCTTTGTCTTTGCGCAAAAGAGGCAATCCGGGCACCTTCTGGTGGGCACCGAGGCGGTGCCAAGGCGCCTTTCTTCAGGGCGGTTTCTATTCCTTTTCTAGCCTCACCAGATACATTTTTAACATAAAAAACACTATATTTAATTGGTTATGGATCTCTGTTCTCTTAGCACTACTGGATATCACAGAAAAACATTAGTACAGAGCAATTAGTGCAATGGCAGTAAACAACTAAGGCACTATTAAGCTGTGGGTGATTAAATAGTATTACTTTATATCCTTTATGGTGCTAGACTAAAAGATGGAGATTTAAGATATATATTTTTTCCATTAATATTAATATAAAATATAAATAACAGGTGTCTTCCACTTCTTCTTAAGGTGCAATTTATACCCAGCACTTCAATCTATAGAGAGCTACTTTTCTTATTGAAAAAAAATCTCTTTCTTTATACACTCCAGGGCAATATTTCTTATCTTCATGCACCCGGATATTTAAGCAGAAATATTATTTAATTGGAGTTACGGACTCACGCGAAATAATGCCCATACCTATAGCACCATTAAAAAATAATAATAATAAAGCTTCCATCCCATTGAAATACGCTCTATCGTATCTATCTTTGCAAACAGCGAATCGGGCATTATGTGGAGAATTGACTGCAGGCCCGGAAAACAGGCGGGCGGCGGGTGGGCTGGGGCCCTGGGGCTGGGGCCGGGCCGCGTGCACCTTGCGGAGGCCCACCCAGGCCCCGGCGCCCACTGCAGCTCAGGCCGTTCCTCCTCCGTGTGTGTAGATCATCCTGGAATTCTGGCACATCTTTCCTCGGCATCTGATTAAGTTAACAATGTGCTGCTATTTGCATGCAGATTTGCCGGGGCTTTCTCTCCAGCTGCTCCCAGAGACTTGGTCTTTCTCTGCGTTGTGATAGCACAGCAGTCCCTAAATGCAATCTTTGTCAGACCCAGGTGTGCTCTCATTGAGGACGCCTTCGTTCCAAGCAATTTCTCTTTCTGTAGCATTTATAAGGCTCTATTATAGTATAGCCACATCTGGAGGAAAATTCTCCTATTAATTATATACTTTTACCACTAGGAAGACAGATTCTAAAAGATACCAACATTTTTGTTGTTGTTGTTCTTATTTCTTTGACAGGCTGCGTTTTATTTTATTTTGTTTTGTTTTTCCAGGCATTTCAATATTTAAAGAGCCATTAACCAAGGGGTGGGGGGTGTGAATTTCTAGGGGAAAAAAAAAAAAAAAAAGAACAACAGAACTAAAATCTCAGTGTCAGCCCTGCCTTACCTCACAGGGACAAGTCAGAGGAAAGGTACCAACTGAGATCTCTCAGAAGACCTCCGGGCTGGACAACGGATTCAGGATGAGGGCCTGGCCAGTGGGGAAGAGTTCCGTTCTACTGGAGTTTTAAAAAAGGTGGGGGGGGGCGGGGGAAGAAAAGCACAAGTGCTATTAACCTTTAACCTAGTCTTCTCCCAGGTGGACATTCAAGCGTGTCACCAAATTGCCAGACAATCTGATTTCTCTAAAGTCAAAAAGCAGAACCCAATTGGATCAGCATGGTGATCCCGATGCGGAGTTTTCTTTGTGTGATGGGGTAATTTTTCAATTAGGTTGGAGACAGATTAAAAGCAAAATCTGGAGCTCAGAACTCATGCTCATCTTTCAGAAAAAGACAAGAAGAAGCTTTGCCCAGGGAGTCTGAAAGTTACTTTAGAAGCAGGTGGGTTGTTTTGTTTGTTTGGTTGGTGTTTTTGATTTGTTTTCAAATCTTTTGGTACAGTCAGATTAGATGGGGGGGCGGGTGATGGAGAGAATTAATGTAGGAAATATAGGAAAAGTTTTAACCATGGGATGGTCCCTTTCTAAATTATAATAAATTTAAAGGGCTAGAATTTTTTATTCAAAAATTATTTTGCAAAAGGGTGTGTACTTCGTGAACAAGAGTCCATGCATGAGTATGTGCGTGTCTGCATGTGGGTGTGTGCGTGTGTGGGTGTTCTATGCTGGGGAGACTGCACGCACACATACTTGCACACACTCACACACGCACACACAAAGAAAGCTGAATTACCTTGAGAACAGGGAAAATGGAAATGGAACCATTTTCACTTTTCAAGCCAAACTTCATCAGGTAAAAATCCAAGCAAGATATTGGTCACTTGAGTCCAGATCCTATGATGACAACGTGGAAACTCTCTTCTCCAGACTCACCTCCCCTGTTCCAAAGCTGGCCTCAGCAAGATCCCAGGGCTGTGTCCCGGCAGTACCAGGGGCGGCTCCCAGCAGGCCACATGTGAGCAGCAAAATCACACAAGAGAGGCCTTTCTGAGTCCTGCCTCTGAAGGCTGGAGTCACTGCTCCCAGCTACTAAATGCCTCTGCTCACTGGTGCTAACCCCTTTCCCTCAAAATGACCGATTGTTTTCACTCTCTCTCTACAGACAGAGGCCAGAAAGGCCCTGCAATTAGGGCCCATCTTTGGACCATGCCTCAGCCTCAGTTTTGTCAGCTCTGAAATGGGAAGAGCCAATCCCATCCTAAGTACATGCATGAGACTGTCAACCCTGTTCTAAATAGAAATGATAAATAAGGGTAAAGTTTACGCTGATTCTTTTTTTTTAGGTCTCATTTCCTCCAAGCCTTGATGCTGAAATTAACTGCCCTTCTTTCACCTTACGAAAACAAGAAGCAGTTTCTAGTTTCATGACACTTAAGGAAGAATCTATGCAAAAAGGTGGCAGATATTAAATGCATAGATTCTTCAATGTATATATATTCTTTCTATATACATATATGCACACACATATATATATGCATATACATATATATATTCTCTATATATGCATTTAAACATATAATGCAAAAAGAAATAATTTATTTTCTAATTTGACTCTTTTGGGGCCGCTGTCTTTTCCATCTCCTGCTGGCTGGCAATGCCCCCTCCTTTCCCCTACAGATATCCAGATACCCTCCTGCAAAAATAGAGCAGGGAGGCAGATGCAGTGATACTAGATTACATCACTGGATAGCATGTGGCATTGAAGGGAGAAAAAAAAAAAAAAAAAAAAAAACAAGAAAAGACAAATGACATTTTGCTGCTATGGTGTGCTATTTTAGTGGTGATGGCTTGACTTTTGGCCCAAACGCATATGCCAATGGCAAGGCTAACTCCAGGGACTCACAAAAAAGAATGTGTGTTCACAGCTGTACTGTACACCAATACAGATTACATGTTTTCAGTGTTGCGGCCACAACAGAATGCTAATTAACATACTGGAGTGATGAGAGCGGCTGCAAGGGCCTTATTGTTCCATTATTTCATGAAGCCCAGCTGCCTTTGTTTATGTCACTTATCCTCTCGTGCCACAGGTTTTTACTCCAAAAATACTATCCCAATACAGCGTTAATATTTAAAAAACAAAGAGGTGGCAGATTGTCATTTTTGTGTCAGTCTCAAACTGCAGAACTGTTAAGCTGTTCTGGTTCGGTATTTAGAAATAATTTAACAGCCATATTCAGACACTGCCTGCATTCTAACATAATGGCTGAATACTTGAACCAAGCAAATGCATAACTATCCTGACATCACTTATGAGATTTAGATTGGTCAGTTAATGGAAGTCTTTACCACAATCAATACCATAACAGCTTCTTGAAATGAACGTGATTTTTTACACGGAGTGCTGCAAACAATAACTACAGAAATATACTACCTTTGTACCCAGCACAAAGAAGCTAAAATGCAAAATTAAGAAGCAATTACGTTTTTGCAAACTAGTATTACAGTTGATTATTAAAAACAAACACTTTCAAAAATACATACTTATCATTTAATAATTGGAGGGCATTAATACCCCCCCGTACCTGATTAATCATTTTTTTACACTTTTTAATAGCTGTTTCACCTACTGGCTACATTATCAGCTTGCTGTTAAGTATTGATATTGATGATTGATGTAATAATGATTAAATAAAAAGCCATATTTAGAGCTTGATTTTTGTAACATTTTTTGTCATAATCTTCATTCAAGAGAATACTGTCTGCTGTTTAGTTTTTTTCCCCTCTGTTTTGCCTGGATTGTGTGTAAAAGTGACATTCTATAAAATACAGATTTCCTCAAATAGTGTTCTACCAGCAATCCATACATTCTACAGTAATTTGCAATCATGGTCAGGGGAGGTTGTTGGCTCAAGCTCAAAATGTTTATGGCGCATTGCTTCCCCAAAGAACAAAAACACCCTGGGGTTTTAGTTCAAATTTCCCTAAATGCACCTTTATTGACATCAGGTACAATAGTTGGGGAAATACGTAATACCCCAGCACAGACGCCATTCAACCAGAGTCATAAATTAAGTTAGAAAAGGTCTCCCCTAAAAAGTATAGCACTCCACTAATCAAAGCCACGTTGTTGCCATTGCTACAGAACACGGAAATCTTCCCAACAGCCAATTGAGTGAACAAGCCATAGTTGCTTTTTAACGAGTTTAACTGGTAATCTCAGATAAATGGAGAACTGTTTGAAGTGTCTGCCTTCTCCAAGGCAGTAATGAGAGGATTTAGAGCATTCTGCATCCCAAACTGTGTATAACCAAGAGAATGCCACAGGTGTGTCACCATCCACGTTAGAGTGCTTTCTCAGCAATGGCCATCCCCCTACTGTGGACACAACATAGATTTTTTTTAATTGGATCCAGGAGCTAGCTAAATTATCCAACTGCTCTGTGCTTAAACCCCCAGCTAGCTTATGTACCAATAATAATAAACCTTCCATAATAGCAGCTCAGCCTATTACTATTTTTTTTTCTCTTAACCTAAAAGTGGAACCACTTTATTCTGATTGCAGCCACTGAAGAAACTCCTGAGTTGGTTTCCTTCTAAAAAAAAACATTGCTCAAGAATTACAGAACAGACCCAGGTTAATCATATTCAATTATGCACACACGTATTTTCAGAGGAGAACCTGCTTATCTTATGGTACAGGGAGAAAATAATGTCATAATTCATCCCTTTGCAATTTGTGGAAGAATTTTGTTTTTTCCTTTATAATTTTTATTTGCCAGGTCAAAGCAACAGCCAGTCAAAACCACACCCCGGGACAGTGACAGCAACATCGAGACTGCACAATCGCAGACGGGTCGGACTCAGTTGACATAGCTTCAGTGTGATCCTCCACATTTAATGCATTCATGTTTCATTTGCAAAAAGAAAATCTGAGCCCTGTGATACCATTCTGGTTTTCAGAAAAGTGTTACATTTATAAATAAGAGATAAAAATCCTTGAGTGGGCAGAAATAGTATCATCAAACCAAATACATGGTTCCACCATTTGGACATATTTTTAACAATCTTAATCCCACTTAAACTTTGCGAAAACTCTATTGAAAATTTAACCTTGTGCTCTTGAAGCTGAAACTGATAAAACTTAATAGCAACAAGGCAGTGAAACACTAATAAACTCATTATAGACCACATAAATGGGATGTCTGCGTGGCTGCCAGACAGCGCACATAAGCGCCTCAGTTCCAAAGAGCAAAGGCAAGCAAGGTAGTGCGGCGTCTGCATGGACAGTTGGAGGGAGACGATTTGATAACATTTCACAACAAGTTTGCTAAATTTACTGGATCAGGCAGTTCATTTAGAAATTTCAGATGCTAATTATAGGTGGGCTACAGACAAGCTGGTGTAAAGAATGAGTTTTCCTGATGCCTGAGAGCCACATCAGGGTCTACATTTGCAAAATGGCTCCTGAGTCCTCAAAGCCCTTTCCATGTGATACTCCTTCACCAAGAAAGGGGAGCGGCTAAGGACCCAGCCTCCACCAGTCCCCTCCCTCGGACCCGGTGAGCTTCTCCCCTGTCGAATCCGTGGAATCCTCCCTACCGTTGGTTTGTAGCAGAGGCCACACCTTGAGATCTGCTCGCTGAATTCCACCAACTCATAACTTGTGTGGCTCACATGGCAATTTAAGAAAAGATATGTAAGGGTCATCAATTTGTTGAGTTTCAAGTAAAAATAGAGATTCCTGCTTTTGCTTGAAAAATCCAAAGCTCCAGCAACATTAAACCCACATTCCCCACGGACAGCCACCAGGGTGCCTTCTCCAGGTGGTCACAACCTCAGCCACTGATGGAAATGCTGTTGCCCTCGCAGGCACATCAATGGGATGTCCGTGTGGCTGCCAGAGAGCTCATAAGTGGCTTCAGTTGCAAAGGGCAAAGGCAAGCGAGGTAGTGAGGTTTCTGTGTAGACAGATGGAGGGAGAGGATTTGGTTGTATTTGGCAACTAGAGTTTTGCAGCCGTAGTGTGCACCATTCAGAGAATGCTGATGAGAGGAAAGATATGGTCAAAAGAAGATACGCTAAGGAGAAACTGGAGGATGGACTGGAAGACCACGACTTGTGTTTCGGGCCCCACCCCACCACGTTCCATCAACATGTGGCTGCTGCAGCCAGCTCTGCCCTCCGTGAGTCTCTCCTTGCAGAGAGTGGGGGAGTATATGCTTCCTCCTTGTCATCACAAGAAGAATCTAGGAACCCAGGAGGGACAGGAGTAGGAAGGAGGGACAGAGGCTCTGCCCTTGAGTGGCTCAAAGTCTAGGTGGGGAGACCAGGCATGAAGCTCAGACAACCAGAACCAAGGCACGGGGTAGGAGATGGTGGTCCAGCCATGCAATGGATACTTTAACAAGCGTGAGAAAATGCTGTGCTTAGCCTTGGAGAGCCCACAGCAAAACCTACACGGGAAGGTGCAGGAGGAAGGACTGGGACACAGGAAGGAGGAAAAGAAGGGAGAGATCAAGCTGGTAGGCAAGACCGTGAAGTGCAAGCCTCTGCTTGTGGGTGTGATTCCCTGTGATCTGTGAGGCCAGGAGTCAAGATCAGAGCGTGCTTGCCCCTCAGCTACTCCAGACTCTCAAGTCTCACTGTGCTGCTGCCATGGGACCAGCATCACCAGCACTTCCCGGGAGCTGAAGGTGAGCAGCTCGGGCTCCACCCCAGACCTCCTGAATCAAATGCGCGTTGAAGGCTCTGATCTATCCACCTGGTAGAGAAAGCCAAAGGGATCGCTCCAGCTCCCCACACTCCACGTCCACATGCCCTGGGCTTTGCCATGCATGGGGCACGCAGGTGTGAATTGCAAAGGAGTCTAAAGGCACTCCAGGTGCATTTCTAGCCAAGACAGACAGCCAGTCCATCCACCTCAATGGTGTTTTTAGACCATCAATAAATATGGCTTCAGTAGTCAGAAGATGTGTAATTAGCATTAAACTCTTTTATTTTGTGTAAGTTAGAGCTTTGTCTGAGACACTTCATTCAGGAAGTAACCTGGCACTCAAGATTAAAATGAAATATTAGCATGTCAGCGGTGGCCTCACCACGGCACGCTCCCCTCCCGCCCTCCAACCCTGCAAGGGAACAGCATGGAACGTCCCAAGCACCCCAGCAGAAGGGATGTGGTGGAGGGGCTTTCAGAGGTGAGTGGTCAGACTTTCTTCCATGGAAAAAGGGCCACTGCCCCTAGCAAGTGAGAAATGGAAAAACTGACCCTTGTCGAAGGTGAAACAAAATAAGCGTCATCCTTTTATTGCATTTTCTTTCTGCTCCTCAAACTCATCCAGCCTGTCGCTGCCTTGGGGCCTTTATACCTGCTGTGTCCTCTGTCCAGGCGCTACCATCCTCATGGGACTCAGTGTCCCCTCCCCAGAGGGCCTTCCCTTATCACTCAGTCTCAGTCAGCCCTCAATCCCTCAGCTTCAGATCCCCTTGTTTGAACACTTGGTGTGACATTTGCCCTAACAAATGGTGTTCTGGCTTCTTCCTATAGAATAGTATTTGTGTATTTATTGCCTGACTCCAACTGGAATGTCAGCTACAAGAGGGCAGGGACTGTGGCTGTTTTGTTCTCTGCTACATTCTCAGGGCCAAAAACAGTACCTGGCTCATCAATTAGGATGAAAGAGAAGAGAGGGAGTGGCAAGGGAAAATAGGGGATAGATGGATAGATGATAGATAGATAGATAGATAGATAGATAGATAGATAGATAGATAGATGATAGATAGATAGACAAATGATAAATAGATCTAGAGAGGAAGAAAAGTAAATAGATCTATCTGTATATAGAGAGATGCTAAATACATAGATAGATTGACAGATAAGATGATAGATCTAGAGAGAGAAAAGGAAGGGAAGGAGGAAAGGAGAAAGGAAGGAAGGAAAAAAGGAAGGAAGGAAAGAAGGAAGGAGGGAGATAGTTAGATATGATAGGTAGATAATAGATAGATAGACAGACTGACAGCTAGCTCAACTGATCGGGCACTTTGGCTGACATGGAAGAACATGGTGCCCACTCTCAAGAGTCTTGCAATTTAGAAGGGAAAGTGACAGAGCCAGAAAGCGTTGCCCAGCAGCCGCTCACAGTGTTGTCAGATGTGACCAGAGTGGCACAAGATTAAATGGCAATTAGGGATTCAAAGGAAAGGACCACGAAGACAGAGGAGAACTTGCTGTGGGCTGGAGGAGTTGGCGTGGGGCTTCCTCAGGGGTTTGGGGGGGTGACTTCCTTGCACTAGATTCCAAGAACCCGGCTAGATGTGAAAATCCCAAACAGTGCCCCAAAGTTTCACAGAGATCACCAGACACATAGCAAGATTTCAGATGATACATAGAGAAACTCCTATTTTTTAAAAAATGAAGGCTTATATAACTCTTTTGATGTTTGATATGAAAAATACATAACTGGCAAATTCAACCAGAGATTTAGTGGCTATTATTATCCAGGACAAAGCTAAATATAATATGTTATGGGAAAAAGTGTGCCTACTTGAAAACTATTAAAGTCCACAAGCAGGTGGTTCTCACTCTGGAAAAACTCCAAAATTAGGTGTGAGAATGCTGGCAGTGGTCAGTTTAGAGCTAAGGAGTCAGCCCTCCCACTCCCTGCAGAAGCAGAGCCCCCGCAGGGAGTGCCTGGGAAGGTTACCTCCACGGGAGTCCTTGCTACACAGGACCTGGTGGTCAGCTGGGTTGTCCAAGGCAGACGTGGGCTTCGTGGCCCTTGCCCACATTCGTAGAAGTGGCAATGGTATGTTCAAGCACACCACGGCCTCCCTGGGAAGCATGTTTCCCCCACCAAAGCTGTGTGGGAAGCAGGAAATACTCCTAGGAAGAACTGCAATGGCTGCTCCTGCCTCTTGCAGGGGCAACAAGCACTAGCAGTCCCTTCCCTTCTAAAGGAGAGAAAGGGGGAGGAAGAGAGAGGGAAGAGAGAAAGACAACAGAGAAGGGAGGGGAGAAGGAAACTTTGGGGAGGAACAGGGACAGGAGAAAAAAGACGAAGAAGAGAAAGAACAAGAGCATCAGAGAGACAGAGAGAAAGAGAAAGAGAGAGAGAGAGAGAGAGAGAGCACATGCCTATCTAAAGACCAAATGCTGGCGAAAGTCCTTATCAGGAAGAAAAATTTTAAAATGCATGAACTCTATTTATACCCTGAGTAAACAAGATAATTACATGTTCGTTTCATAAGTTGTGCCTTGATTTCAGATCACCAGTGACCATGAATGTTTGGATTTCATATAAGCATGTTTAAAAGCCACGGGTCTTGACCCTCCGACCAGGAAGCTAAGCTTAGTCAACACTTTTCACACTGTGATCAAGGCGTAAAGCGCGGAGTTGAACAAACTAACATTTTACTCTTGGAACTGAAGTATAAGCAGGAGAACTGATGAATCTGCTAATTGTTCCATTGTTCTTCCCTGCTCTTCATATTGGCATATACCCCTTTTATCACCCAAAGTACCTCTTTTGTATACATATGAAAAGAAAAACACATATGACCCTGATGAATATAAAGGGTGTTTTTCTTTTCTAAAGAGTCATCACTTTTTGCTGTTATCTTAAGGCCAACTTGCTTGTGTACAGTTCATGCCCTGGCCTGAGAGCGTGCTGGGACTGCCTGCAATGCACCCTGTGCATGCTGAACACTGTCTGGACACCCCAAACTTAGCCTGTCCCAATTTCCATCTTTCTTCCTGCAGTCACTATAAGCCTCAATCAAGAGAAAGGCAACAGCGAGTTCTGCAAGAGGCTGGTGAGGTGATTCTCTTTTATTGTTATTTTTTAAGACAGGATCTTTCTCTGTCATCCAAGCCGGCATGCGATGGTGGGATCTTGGCTCACTGACCCCTGGGCTCAAGCCATCCTCCCACCTCAGCCTCCCAAGTAGCTAGGATTGCAGGTGCACGCCACCATGCCCAGCTAATTTTTGTATTTTTTTGTAGAGTTGGGGTCTTCCTATGTTGTCTAAGCTGGTCTTGAACTCCTAGGCTCAAGTGATCTGCCCACCTCAGCCTCCCAAAATGCTGGGATTACAGACATGAGCCTCTGTGCCTGGCTAGGGTGATTCTCTTTCTCCCATTCCCACTTTCCCTGTGTCAGTTCAGCAAATGGTTTTCTAGTGGCTCCATTCTTGGCTATATCCCAGTGAGTCACAAATACCTTAATTGGGCACACAGCTTTGTTCACCATGGGGCTCCAGCCTACACCTCCACTCTTGCCTGCTCTTATGCTATATCCTATACATCTTATACCTGTATCCTAATTCCAATGAAACAGAGATGCTTAACATTCTCCAACATACCTATCCGCCCTCGGTTTTTCCAGATTCCCCCTCTCTTGTCTCTGCTGGGAATGACCACTTCAATTCTCCCTCCCAAATCTGCAAATGCATCTGACAAACCCCTGCCTTCTGCAAGAAGCTTCTCTTTTGCCTTCTCCCATCTCGATTGGTGAATATTTTCCTGGTCCCTCAAGGTCCAGCTCCAAGGCCAGCCCTTCCATGAAGCTCTTCCTGAGCCTCAAAACTAGCCCAGTTTTTCCTCTCTTTAAATCACTGCACAGTGCTGAGCACAGAGGAAGTGCACAACAATTATTAGCTTCTTTATTATAGTCAACAATTTATTCTTATTGCTTTTATTAACTGATCTCTCCCTCTCGCCTGAGAATTCATGGCTCTCCATTGAATCTCAGAGGTGACACTGGTTGTGTTCTACTTTGTGATGTGGTTTGTGATGTGTAGGTTCTTCCCCTCTGTAGCTGTAGCCCATCATTGCCTAGGATGGTGGTTCTGGGTAGAGTAGCCGGGGTCTCTGTATGCTTCCGCCAGCTCAGAGTGTACTGAAAAAGTGTGCACCTTACTTCCCTACAGGCAACGTTCTTTTAGGCGCAGTTGTCAATGAATTCTCAGGGCCCCAGGAATCCACAGCCCTGGTGATAGCCTGCCTCCTGAGAAAACTCAAGGGATCAAAACAGCAGTGCTACCGAGGGTCATCCAGACCTCAATGGTAACTGAACATACATGCTGCCGATGCTGGGTGCACAGAAGATCTGGATTGCGGCACTCTGGGCAGGTGGGGAATAGGTCGGGAAATAATGTGTCCCCCTCCTCTTGTCAGCCTAGATTTCTAGGGACCTTGTTGCAGCCCACCAGGTAATAGATAAAGACCTGCTGCACAAGAGCCACATCAAAGTCTTTCCTTAATTTCAAACCCCAATTTCTCTCACAGTCTTTTTTTCTTTTTTTTTTTTTTTTTTTTGAGATGGAGTCTCACTGTGTTGCCCAGGCTGGAGTGCAGTGGCACAATCTCGGCTCACTGCAACCTCTGCCTCCCAGGTTCAAGCGATTCTCTTGCCTCAGCCTCCCAAGTAGCTGAGACTACAGGCATGCATCATCACGCCCAGCTAATTTTTGTATTTTTAGTAGAGACAGGGTTTTACCGTATTGGCCAGGCTGGTCTCAAACTCCCAACTTTGTGATCTGCCCACATCGGCCTCCCAAAGTGCTGGGGTTATAGGTGTGAGCCACTGCCCCTGGCCTCTTACACTCGTAAACAAGAACCAATGGTAAGCCCAGCAGTCCTTTGTGGGGAGGAGAAAGAAAAAAGCTTGATTTTGCCTGCTGGAGGCTAAACCTTAAATATTGAAATTTCTTTCAGATCCCATTTCTGGCCGGGCGCCATGGCTCATGCCTGTAATCCCAGCACTTTGGGAGACTGAGGGGGGTGGATTACTTGAGGTCAGGAGTTTGAGACCAGCCTGGCCAATGTGGCAAAACCCCATCTCTACTAAAATTACAAAAATTAGCTGGGCATGGTTGTGGGCCCCTGTAATCCCAGCTACTCAGGAGGCTGAGGTAGGAGAATCGCTTGAACTCAGGAGGCAGAGGTTGCAGTGAGCCGAGATCACACTATTGCACTCCAGCCTGGGTGACAGAGCCAGAGTCCGTCTCAAAAAAACAAAACAAAACAAAAAAGATCCTATTTCCACTGCCCTCCTAAAAGCAAAAGGGAATGGTGGTCCTGGTCTCCCTCTATGTATTCTTCCTCATGGCACTGGGTCCTTTCAGCCCAGATTCACTGCGCTTGGGTGAAGGAAAGGGTCCTCCTGGCCAGTGAGAATCAACATCACTGCCAAAGACTGCTGACAGCCCATATCACACCCGCACACACTCACGACATATGTCAAGGAAGGCCTTGTGTCCCCCAGAAGGTTACAACTATTGAGGGATTTGGAAAAAACTTTAAAAACAACATATATTTCTTCCCCTATTTTCTGTCTCACCTGGTCCATTGCCAGGAACATAAAGACCATCTGGATGGGCCAGGTATACTGATTCACACCTGTAATCCCAAAGCTTTGGGAGATGAGGTGGGAGGATCGCTTGAGGCCAAGAGTTCAAGACCAGCCTGTCAACACAGTGAGACCCCATTTCTATAAAAAATAAAATAAAAGAATGAGCCGAGCAAGGTGATGCACACCTGTAGTATTAGCTACTTGAGAGGCTGAGGTGGGAGGATCACTTGAGCCCAGGAGTTTGAGGCTGCAGTGAAATCCAATCACACCACTGCACTCCCACCTGGACAACTACAGATGGAGACCCCATCTCCACAAACATAAATAAATAGAGACTACCTGGGTCAGTGAAAGAGAGAAGCCATTTTCTCCTCACTTCTCCACTGACTCACTCTTGCAGGAAGGCAATGGTTTGTGTCTATTTTGCTTTTTTTGCATGACCTTCCTTTTTTGTTTTAATTAGCACGTCTTGACTGGGCTCAGTGGCTCACGCCTGTAATCCCAGCAATATGGGAGGCTGAGGCAGGCAGATCACTTGAGGTCAGGAGTTCAAGACTAGCCTGACCAGCATGGTGAAACCCCGTCTCTACCAAAAATGCAAAAATTAGCCAGGCATGGTGGCGTGTGCCTGTGGTCCCAACTATTCGGGATGCGGAGGCAGGAGAATCACTTGAGCCCAGGGGGCGAGGTTGCAGTGAGCCAAGATCGCACCACTGCACTCCAGCCTGGGCAACAGAGGGAGACCCTGTCTCAAAAAAAATAAATAAATAAATAACATGTCTCAAAACAAAGGCAATGCTTTCCAAATATACAAGCACCGCTGAGAAATTGTCAAAATAGATTGCTGTTCTTGCCTTTTTTCACCCCCTTTGGAAGAAGACAAAGAAGCAATGAGCAAAGTCCTCACTAAGCACCAGTTCCTCAGTTCACCCACAGTGCCCAGGGAAAGAGGTAGGACCAAGGTTCTTGAAGGAGTAGGCTTGGCAAAGGAAACTCTCCAGGCGAATGAGTCACGGTGGGAGTAGCTCGGTCAAGACAGGAGTGACTGGCCCTTACAGGACTTCCTTCCACAGGCCTGGACCCAAGAGTCGTAGAACAGCAGGGAAGTGGCCGGAACGTCTGAACCATGGACAGTGGAGCCAGCCCACCTGGAGGCCCTTTGCTTCTTTGGAGTCCAAGCCTAGTACTTTCTGCAAAGCAGCCTCCTAGAGGACCAGACTGCATCGCACTGTTCCCAGCCGACTACCTTTACAACAAAGTGTTGAAATGCAGCTCTCATCTTGTGGAGCTCACTAGGAAAGTCGCCCGCCTCTGCCTGGAGGACTGGCACACCTCTGCCTCTGGCACAATTGCCACTGCAAGTATCTGAAAACACTTGGACAGGGCCTTGAGAATGGCAGCTCCCAGACTCAGAGGACCTTTGGTCCCAGGGAGGCTGGGCCATGGACGATGGTGAAGTTGAAATGTTTGAAACTGAGATCCAACCCAGATCTCTCTTCCTGCACTTTCTCAACTGCCCATGCCCCACTGTGCGAAACAGACACCCGCAGTAGGACCAGTGGCAGCAGTGAGGCATCATGGGTTAATGTGCCTCTTTTTTTAGTTGGTGGTGTCTATTTGCAAAGCTGACCTAATGCACGGCCTCACAGCTCTCGACCTCTGAAGGGCCAAGAGGGACACAGGAGCCTTTGTCTTATGTCAAACAAAAGGCAAAGTCACAGCGGAGTGGACCCTGAAGTGATGTGGGATGCCCGCCGCACCCACCCCACCCCGGAGGACGCCTGCCTTGCCAGGCTGCCCGCAGGGGCAGATTCAGAGTGAACGTGGCAGAAGAAATTGACGTCCAGGCTCAACCCCACCACCCACCTGGTCCCCACTCTTTGGAAGGTCCTACTCCGAGTGGCACATGCCAAGCCCAGAGAGAAGTGGCATTTCTCTGCACCAACAGCTGGCACAAAGAGAAAGACCTCCAAAAAGAAAGGTCCATGGCGCGTGTCTGACGCCTTCATGGAAGCCAGTCATTTCCACTTCGCCAGGCCTCTCCCTGGATGCTCTCCCTCCATAGTAAAGCCCCCCAAAGCTCTAACAATTGGACCCTCATTACAAAGCAAAAAGCACCATAATTAGCTCTATAAAGTAATCAAGCCCCATTAAAGGGAAAAAAAATATGACATGAAGCTTTTGTTTCCAGAAATGAAAAAAAGAAGGCTTAAAAAAAAAAAAAGAAAAGAAAAAAGAAAAAGAGAAAAAAAGAAAGAAGGAAAGAGAAGAAAATCCAGCAGCAGCATCAGGGATTCCAGAAAAGGAGAAGCTGTCGCCCAGGCACACAGGGAGAGTTCTCCCGTCGGGTGCCGAATGGCAAGAAGGGTTAAATTTATGTTCCATTACAAGTCCCCTTTTTTTTTGGTTTCATCTTCTCAGTAAAACACATAACTTAAAATGAAATCAAATATTAAAAATGACAGACTATATAAGTGCTGTGAGTAACTTCAGGTCACGGAGGGAGGGAAAAGCCGGCAAGTTGTCAGGCACTATCTGTCAGAGTGAATTAGAAACAATCAACAGAGACTGAAAGGGAAGGTGATTGTTATTAAGCAGCAGGGCTGTGAGCAGGCTACCCAGATGTGGTCATGCATATAAAGGACAGGAAACAGCAGTTTAATTCAGGAAGCCCTGGCGAACAGGGCAGCAGAGAGGAGAAAAGTCCTTTGTCGCTAATAAGCTGGAAGTTACTTTGATAACAGCAGGGTTAGACTCGAGAATAAAACACATTTCTTTCACTACCACACACCATTAATATCGCAAAAACGTGGTTGGAAGAAATGCCCAGTGCAAGGCGGGCTTAGCCAGTGGCCTTCCCCAGCAGAAGCCTGGGAAGCCGGACCCCAAGTCCCCATTTCAGCAAACGCCTTCCCTCCTTCCAAGGCCAGGCTCTTTCTGACCGCGTCGGACCGACTGTCACCTTCCAGAAATGTCATCTGACCAAAAAAGAATACTGATCGTGTTTCATTATTTCCCGGCGTCAGACACTGCCATCTCTGTGGCCTGTGGGAAAGGTGCAAGCCCGGTAAATAGCCTCGATATAATAAAGTCCGTGCATGCAGCAACGAAAAACAATTTTATATGCAGACAAGGCCCGATTTCATAAGAAATTACTTATGCAGGCGTTCTGCAATTATCCTGTGATACTTTCAGGCAACAGTCTGACAGCAGTTGTGCAAACAATAAAGGGATTACAGAAATAAAAACAAATAATATTACACACACAGAAACTCCATGTTGCATGTGAACAGGATGAAGGGAGGGTACAGAAAACAAGGGAGCCGGGCAGGGGCCAACAGGAAGTGAGGTCCGGACCCGAGCCGACCCCGTCCCAAGCACTTTCACTACGCCCAAGCTCGCTGCATGGTACTTTCGGTAGAAGGAAATGCTCAGCAGCTATCTGGGGGCCTGCCCCAATCTCCTCCCCCAGCTCTGAAGATGCTGGGCCACCTGCTTGCCTCTCTGACCCGCAGACTCTTCTTATGGGGGAAGCTGAGGTCTTTGGCTCCCTTTGAGGAAGGAGCAGAGTCTGGACCAGGAAGAGGTGAGCAATAGGTGGGCAGGGCAGCCCTGACACTTTCTCTCACTCAGCAGGTGGCCTCACACCACAGAAAGCATCTTGTCCTTCCGCCTGTCCCAGGGTCAATGCAGGCCCTGGGTCAACTGCCCCTGTCGAGTTGCAGCCCAGAGACCCGAAAGCTTCGTTCAGCATGGCGGAGGATCAGGACCGCTGCTTCCCAAATGCAGGGGAGAAAAGTCAGTGGATCAGCCACACGTGAGGGCAGAATCGGACTCAGAGGAGGCAGAAGTGTTTTTCCAAACAGCCCTTGCCCAGGTGGTGTGGGGAGGGGTTGTCCAACTCCCCACAAGGATGGAACTTGGCCATCCCCTCCCTCATCCCCACTGCCGACATTGGTAGAATGGGTGGGCACCCTGTAACTCAGGTGCTGGGGAGACAAGAAGGAAAAGTGGAACCAGATGCCTGCAGAGGGGCGTCCTGACTGCCTCCCCCAGAAGACAGGGACTTCTGCATCGCTGCCCACATCTGAGCAATGGCCTACCCATGCAGTAAGGAACGCTGGCCTCCCCGTGGCACAGCCACATTCAGCAGCATGAGAACTCAGGGCCAGGAGAAGCGTGGGGCCAGGGACCTGCAATGCTCCAAGCCATTTGCACCTCATACGCTCCAGACCAGGCTGTCCCGGGGGCAGCTCAGGGCGGCACTGGCCAATCCTCGCAGAGAGCCCTCCCCACACCATGCACGCTGTGTCTGCCCCTGTGCTCAGGAATCACCAAATACAGGCCCCAGCTCCAGCCAGTCCACACACACACTTATGTTTACAGAAAGTGTTTTGAAAACTTGAAGTTGTTACCAACAACAGAGACAAAATTTTAAAAAGAACTGGATTCCTTTTTTTCTGACTTTTCTTTTAAAACTCTGAAAACCTGGACAAACTCGGCCCACACTCCTAGACGGCTGTAATGGATGGAAGCTAGGTGGTAGTGGCGGTCCCTTTTGATGGGCCAGCTTTCCCCAGGCTGCTGTGTGCACACTCAGCTCCATGCATTTACCAATTGCACTCTAAATTTGGGGTTATGACAGCTCCAGGAAGAGACCTGCCCAGGTCACACAGTGACAGGGTGGGCCATAAGAACACATTCAGGAGCAGAGTCCAAAACCTGCCCCAGGCTGAGCTGCTTCAGCCTTGATTGTCTTTGTGCAAAACTTTCATGGTCTGACCCTAAAATGGGCCTGCTGGAATCCCTGAAGGGCATCCGAAATCACTTCTCCAGATACCAGAAACTCACAGCCAGCATCCTGGCCTGATTGCATCCTGAGTGTTGGCATAAGTTAGACTTGGGCAGACCTTGGGTCTTGCCATTCCTGCATGTCAGAAAATTCAGAAAGAAATGTGGATTTGTCATATATTTGGTTTGCTTAAACCAAAATGCAGCAAGTTCTAATGATTACAAGTTTCAGAAGCAAGGGGGCTAGTCAATCAACACAACAAGTGATTGCTAACCACTCAGTGGGCCAGAAACGGTCCTAAGGACTGTGAGAGCTACTGAGATGAAAAAGACACAAACCCCACCACCCAAACACAAGCTGGAGCCTCAGTTTACCACAAGTGGCCCCCAAGCTGTCTGGATCTGCCTGGGCATCCCGGGGGAGGTGAGGAGGGCCTACTGTGCTCAGGTGAGAACTGAGCTGGACACAAACATAAGTGCGTGGGTTCTGGTTCTGGCTCTGCTAATGACTTGCTGTGTGATCCTGGGCCAGTCCCTTACCCTCTCTGAGCCCCAATCTTCTCACCCATAAAAGGAAGATGGCTTTGATCATAAAGGTTTCTGCTAGCCCAAGGGTTCCATGAGCCTAGGAATGATCTAGAATTCAGGAGGAGAGTACCACTTGGCAATAATACCTGCACTACCCAAGGGAAAGAGGCCTAAACTATAACCACCAAGACTCTTCACCCTTAAACTCACCCTGCATGCATGATGACCCATAATGACCAGTTTCCCTGCAGTGAACAGGAGATGTCTGCAACTCCCTGAGGGTCACTCTTCTCTTCTGGGCACAGACTTAGCCAGACCAAGGCTCCCTGATCAAAGGAAGAAGCACAGTCTGTACAAGGAAGAGGTGAGCAATAGTTGGGCAGGGCAGCCCAGCTGGACTCTGTGGGCTGACGTGGGATCTGAGGTGAGAGAAGTTAAGCGGCCTGTGATACCTTCCAGAAGCCCTCTGCCTGTCCCTCTCCCCAAGCACCCATAGCTGGGAGGCTCAGGCCTCCTGGGGCTGCACGAAAGCTCATGCCGGGGCCTGAGGAGCTGCCATGGGCCCTGCTGCTTCAAGAGCAGGGTCCCCAGTGCTGCTGTCCATCTTTCTTGCACCAAAGAGCCTGAAATCCCTAATTCCCAGCTTTGGACAAGTCACCAGCTCATCCCTCCAGAGGAAAATGAAGGCCACCAAGAGCCAATCCAAGCCACTCATTCCTGGCACCTAGGAGCATCTCCACACCTGAAAAGGGAGAGTTTCTCAAGACACTCCCTCTGGTTAAACATGAAAGTTCACACTCTTCAGCATGGCCTACAAAGCCACGCCTGATAAAGGCCCTCCACCCCACCCATCCTCTCCCCAGGGATCACTGTCTGGCCACACTGGCCTACACGCTGTCCCTTAGACATGCCACGCTCTTCCCCACCATGAGGCCTTTGCACATGCTGTTCTTTCTGCTCGAATGCTCTTCCCAGAACTTCACCTTGCTCTGGCCCCTCCACGTCCTCCAGACCTCTAGCTGCCAGCGTCCCTTCCTTAGGGGGACCTCCCCTGACCACCTACCCTCTCTCAAGTACAGATACTACCCCTCTCCTTCCCCACCCATTCTCCTGTTTCATTTTCTCATGCATTTATTGCTCTGTGATGTCATCGTATCCACTGGTTTCCTTGTTTACTGCTCCCCACCCTCAACCTCCATAATATCAGTCCTCTGAGGACAGGGCCCTTGTCTGTCTTGTCCAACATTGTACCCAGTGCAAGAGCTAAGAGTTCAGGCTCTAAAATTGGGAAGAACCATGCTCGAACCACCAGGTTGGAGGCAGGAAAAAGGGATCAGGCTCTGAGGTCAGGAAGAGCTATGCTCAGACCTGGCCTTCCCAGGTTTGGGGCAGGCCACTTCTCTGGCCTCAGATCCCACATCCGGGAAATGGAACGAATCATACTATCTACTACCTGCTAAGGGTTTTGGGAGGATTAATTGAGATGATACCAAGAAATGCACACGCCAGAATGAGCTCCACTCTATCTTCTCTCTAGAGTTAAAATTATCTCTGATTTTGGTTTTCTCCCTGGGAAAGTGTCCACCATGGGACCTTACACACCGACCTTGTTCAGCAACTACAAAGGAGTTTGCTGGGATCTTTTCTTCCAAAAGCCCAGAGATCTCGTGGTGAAGATCGAATATGATGCAAAGCCCCATACACATGTGCAGGGCTTATCATCATTATCACATAGAAATTACAATTATTCACTCCCTCCTCTGTGCTCCCAAAGTACCTCTCCTGCAGCATTTAACTAAGGCAATTACTGCCGCGGGAAGGATGTTGACTCACTCATCTGTACCAGGACAGGGGCTGACTCGGGACAGCCCAGCCCACCGCAGGATCAGCACCTGAAGTGCAGACTGCCCAGGGTCCCCAGAGTCCTACAGATGCCTGGGACACAGTGTGTCTGTTACATAAAAGGAGGGTTCTATAGGCTCTGAGTGCCTTTCCTTCTGGAAGTCACTGGGCCTCCCAACCTGAATATGAGGTCTTTCTAAAGGATAAAGCTACAGAAGGCTGGACAACCATGCCCCGAAATTCTGCCTCCAATCTTTGCAAAGAGCTGTCTGGAAATCTACATTATGGTGGGACATGAAATCATTGTCTGATGTGTGTGATTCATTCAGTTACCAATGGTTGCCTCAATGTTTATGTAATCAGTGCTTAAGGGTGGCACTCTGGGCCAGGCACAGTGGCTTACATGTGTAATCTCAGCACTTTGGGAGAAGAGGCAGGTAGATGCTTAAGCCAGCTGTCCCCAAGCTTCTTGGCATCAGGGACCAGTTTTGTGGAAGATAACTTTTCCATGGATCGGGAGGCAGTGAGAGTTTCGGGTGAAACTGTGCCACTTTAGATCATCAGGCATTAGATTCTCATAAGGAGCACGCAACCTAGATCCCTCACATTCACAGTTCACAATGGGGCCTGAGATCCTATGAAAATCTAATGCAGCCACTGACAGGAGGTGGAGCTCAGTTGGCTCACATGAGATCTGGTTGTTTGAAAGAGTCTGAGACCTCTCCCACCCCTTCCCTTGCCGCCTCTCTCACCCTGTGATGCTCCTGCTTCTCCTTCACCTTCCACCATGAGTAAAAGCTCCATGATGCATCACCATCATGCAGTTGCAGAAGCTGAGCAGATGCTGGCGCCATGCTTGTACAGCCGGAAGAACCATGAGCCAAATCCACCTGCTTTCTTTATAAATCACCCAGCCTCAGGTGTTTCTTTACAGCATCACAAACAGGGCCTAATACATAAGACTCCAAAAGGATGAGTGTCCAGTGCAAAGAATCAGGAGGGCATTGATGAAGAGAAGCAGCAAGAGTCCCAGCAGGAAACCTGAAAGTCCAGAAAAGCCTCTGGGGCTGAATTAACCCACTTCCAACCCATTCTTAACCAGCTCATCCGAGGTCCAGACTACTTGGGGCAGGATTCAACTTCAGGGCCCAAGAAGCCTGTGGTCTGGAGCCTGAAAGTCAGCGAGAGGCAGGGAGGATGGTGCCCACATGTTCTCTGCCTGTTTCTAATACCTGCCCCCTTTCTTGGTCTCCAGGGGACAAAATTTGTTTTTGGATATAAAGTTTCAATCCTCCTTCCAGTTCATGTGACCCAGAAATTATTCCAGGATGTATATTTCCAGTCTGGGAAAATCTCCCTACCTTTATGTGGCCAATCCCACAGAACACATAATTGTTCTTTATCTTCTAGGAGGCCCAGAGCATGCCAGGGTAGTTAATTTTTTAAGATGCATACCATGACCAGGTGTAGTGGATCACACCTGTAATTCCAATACATTGGGAGGCCAAGGCGGGAGGATTGCTTGAGCCCAGGAGGTCAAGGCTGCAGTGAGCCATGACTGCACCACTGCCCTCCAGCCTGGGTGACAGAGCGAGACCCCATCTCTATGAAAATACATAAATCAATGAAATAAAATGCATCCCTCTGTGTCAGAGAATCTGACGAGGCTGGAGCTACTGTCTACTCTACAGAGTCCAAGAAGCCCATCCAAAGGATATCTGTGTCTCATTCCCAGAGGACACACATGTCCCTTCTCTTCCTCCCCCTCAGTCTCTACCCTGCCAGGCACCTGGGCAGGTAGTTCATCCTTCTCTTCCCTACCCATCCCAATTGGGATCAGGGGAAATGGCACCTTTCAGCACCTCCTCCATCTCGGGAGGCAAGCAGAGTGGAATGTTCCAGAACAAGCTGGTGTACTCACTGCCCCCGGAGGAAGCCAGTCTTACCCTTCTCCCCTATCTGAGGCCTGCGGCATGGATGCTAAACTGGGCCTTCCAAAACTGTGAGCATCCGCGTGGCAGAATCCTCACCATCAATGTAGCAGCTAAATATTGTAAGGCTCCTAACTCCTCCATCTGTGTTTTGCCTCCCAAGAGGGAAAATAGTCTTCGCAGACATTCCCTTATCTGGCAGGCAGATTCTAAACCTTACTGGCAACTGCAGGCTTGTTTTCCCAACCAAACAGCTATGGAACCAAAAATTGCTCCTGCCGGCGATATGCTGTAGAAGGAACTAGCCAAACAGCTCAGTCTGGAAGCCCGGGGCCCGGAAGCCTGTGGGTTGTCACCGTGCCTAGGGGAGACCCAGTGCTCCGAGAAGTCACTGGTGCCAGGGGGGGGCCTGCTCATCCACTGATGGAAGCGACCACTGCTGGTTTTCGCTGTTCCTTTTTCTTAACACGAAATACACCCACCAAGAAACTGATGGAAAACACTCACCACAGTGTGAAATCAACACTTTCTAACTCAAATAAAGGGGGTAAAAAAAAAGGAAAACTTCCAACTCTTATGCTGCAGATATATTTCTCCTACGATATTACACGAGGCCGTAGCACCACCACTGTCCCGTGCTCTGCCTTCAAGTGCACCTTGGAGCCCCAGACCCTTGCTTCTCAATTTATGGTACTTCCCTGAATTTTTCTTATCCCTTCCGATTCTTAATACCGGAACCCTGCACCTGTGCAATTGCTAATAAACCAATATCTGATGATAACCGTGGAAGCCTAATTGATAGAGGCTTTTATCGACTGGC
>NW_026652287.1:58683027-58695527 GCF_009828535.3 Hylobates moloch | reverse complement strand
CTCAACACAGCATTCACAGGCTTGAAGACTATTTGTTTAAATAGAAAAAAGAAGCAGATAAATCTATAGGTATTTTTTATTACCCCATTCCCCACCAGTTTCTTTCTCATATTGTAACATCAGTAATTGATTGCACACATTAATTAACATGTAAGGTAGAAATTCTGCATTATGCATGATTTATTTTCCTATCTGGTGAGTAGGTTTGTCTGCTGCCCTTGTGTTTCTAGGACATTGGGCTCGATTCTGGTCCAGACATAAACGCCAATGCTCATTCCCCCTGAAAGTTATTAATGTCAGATATGAAATGAGATTTTTGATTTCACCTGCTTACTAATCCACAAAAGCTGTTTTGAGTGATGCAGGCTTAAATGCCGAAATTTGAAATGATATATTGCTATATCTGATAACATGCAAATATGTTCATTAGACATAATTTAGCAGGAGAGAATAGCAACACTTTTATAACAAGTCTAGGTCAAAAATGGTTGTTAATTAAACAAGTCATGAAAAATGGCATTGCAAGGAGACTGTCCGGCAGACACCAGACTTTCTGATGATATACCTCAGATAGGTACCCATTGGTTTGCACTAAAATGAATAGAAAAAAAAAACAACTTTCGGAGCATCTCACACAATCTAAAGTAAGGTTAACAAAACTATGCCCACATTAACAACCTCAATTGAATCACATATTCTACTTAGATTTTAATGGTAACATACTATACTTCTCCATTTGAAGATGTGATATCACTTTCTGTCTTAGTGGCTTAAAGTGATTTACATGGTTGACTCCTTCACAAATAAACCAGAAAAGAAATTAATATTATATCCGGCCATGCTGCTGGCTGCCCTGAGTGTTTATGGCTGTGTATTTTAAATCAAGCAGAGTAATAGGCAAAAAGATGGCTGGCTGGTGAGGGCAGGGTCAGAGGCTGAGGTGGATAAAGCGCAGACCCCAAGGAGAGGAGGGTGTGGGGTTCTGCTTCTTCCTTTCTCTATAGTTCTTCTCGAATGTACACTCGGTTACCTAGGGAACCAGTGTGTAGCAAGAACGCCCTTCATTGGCCATGAGTTGAGGTTCAATGTGAGGCAGAGGTGAAACAGGACACCTGAGCTTGGCTTCTTGGAGTGGGGCTTTCTGAATGCATGGGGAAGGACTGTACCTTAGAAGTTAACTCCAGTATAAGGAAGGCAGGAACATTTTCCACCTGACCACTCATTCTGCCTTCGCTGCAGGGAGGGATGATATTCACACAGGGGTCAAGGCCATAAACATCTGGAACCAACAGGTGCCCCAGGCCAGCCTGCATGTGTGAAAGCCATTATGAATGCTCTACTTACCCAATCTTTGCAGCCAGATACTTGGAACACGGTCTGCAAAGCAGAAAGGGCACATAGATGTATTTGGAGCCCTACACAGTCAGTAAAGTTGAGTGTGTAAACAAAATATCATCCACTAAACCAAAAGAAGTCTGGACTGAAGCCATCTTAACAATCAACCTAGCTCCAGGGCACCAACTCAGCACTTGAGGCAGAAGACACAGTATGTTTCATCCTCACTCATTTGGTGGAGGCAGAAGACACAGTATGTTTCATCCTCACTCATTTGGTGGAGGCAGAAGGCCCTTCCCTTTGTGTCATTCTTAGCCTGGCTTGCGCTCAGGATTATTACAATTGCCAGGAATTCTACCTTATCTTTGGATTGTGTTTGATTCACACCCAATCATTTGTGTTTTCAAATATGGGTTCTTAACCTGTGAAACAGGCGCACTGGCATTCATCCTGCTGGCCTCTCAGGGATCATGTGAAAATCAAAAAAAAGAAAAAAGAAAAAAAAGAAAATGGATGGAAACTCTTTGGTGAAAGAAGAGAAGGAAACCTAGGTCTGTATGGCACTTGGTACTTTTGTATTGCCTCTGGGCCCTCCACTGCAGCTCCTGCCCTGCTCCGTGTGCATCCCTCATGAGACTCAAGACAGACAGCCTCTCCTCACCCTTTCATGTTCCAGCCCTGGATCTTGGACTCAACCATCCATTGCATCCCCATGGAGGATTCTGCCAGTCCTCAGGACTCAGGAGCAACCCAAGGATGTCCCAGGGTCACAGGAAGACTTGTGGAGGGGACCCATGGGGTGCCCACAAATTCTTAGCCCATGGAGAAAAAGTACAGAGGGAGGCTCAAGGACCTCAGCACGTAAGGGACATTTGAATTCTACGGTCATGTTGGATGAGTTTAGCCTGCACCTCTCCCAGGCCACAAAAAAAATGCCTCTTAGGTACCCTGGCACTGTTTATTCAACTTAGTGAGCCTCTGCATCCAATCATATGAAAGATGCCCAGAATCTACCCTGGGTGCAGTTAAACCATTACAGATTTCTCCAGAAGCTTTAATTCATTTCTTCGTGTTTTATTTGTTGAATGAAGGAAGGAACTAACAAATGCATACATGAACAAATATATGAAGAGGTGAAGGAATGCATAAGGGCATGTATAAATGGATGGATGGAGAAATGGAAAGATGATTGAAGGAATTTAAAAAGTAATAAATGCATGAATTAATGGGTAAATGCATAAACACATGTAAATCAAAAATGCTTTATGAATGGATGAAAGAATATCATTGGAATCTTGTCATCAACAAGTACACACATGGGCGTCTCCAGCATGCCCACGTGTCGGGTTGAAGTAGGACATAGGAGAAGACATGGTAAGTAGGGTCCCTGCCCGTTTGCTGTTTAGGGGTTTGGTCACCCATCTTTGTCTCCCTTCCAATGTTTCAAAGCACACAGACTTCTAGAAACCCTGTGGGGCAGCTAGGAGCATTTTGCAAAAACTCTTGCAGTGTCAGGAAAGGGGAGATAGGACTATTCCTATTTCTTCTATCTGAATCTTCAAGAGGGGAGGATTTGTTCTGGGTGTTTCTGACAACGAGAGCCCTAGCCCTGTATACCTCAGTGCAATCCTGCTAGACACCAAGACATTCTTCCCGGGAGCAAGGGCCACAGTGGCTGAAAGCACAGACCCTGGACCACAGCCCAGTAGGCTCCTGCTGATAAGTCACATCGTGACCCCGAGCCTCCATTTCTTCACCTGTAGAATGGAGATCATAAATGAAAGAGCTTGGCTCACGGCCTGGCACTCCATAAACACTCAACTTCCAGCCATCATGGGCGGATACGATGAGCAGTTCTGTCTTGCAGGCTCTGGGCCCCCTGTGGTGGAAAGCTTGATCCCAGGCAGACATCCACCTCTACCAAATGTTCTAGCTGCCAGGCTGCCCGAAAAGCAGGCAGCTGAACCAGAGGAACCCTCACGTCACCTTTCAGAGTATGTTTTATTTCTTCTACCAAAGCTCTACCGATCTGCTTGAATAAAAACATCCTCTATTTTAAATGACTGTACAGAGTTAATCTTTGTGATTCTTCGATCTTCTAAGGAATTTGGTTTCCTATCTGCAGAATCAAGAATTTGGTCTAACTTTTCAAAAGAAGGCATACGTGCGGCCAACAATCATATGAAAAAAAAAAAAGCTCTTCAACATCGCTGATCATTAGAGAAATGCAAATCAAAACTACAGTGAAATACAATCTCACACCAGTCAGAATGGCTATTAAAAAGTCAAAAGATAACAGATACTGGCTAGGTTGTGGAGAAAAAGGAATGCTTACACACTGCTGGTGGAAGTGTAAACTACTTCCACCATTGTGGAAGACAGTGTGTTGATTCCTCAAAGACCTAAAAACAGAAATACCATTTGACCTAGCAATCCCATTACTGGGTATATACCCAAAGGAACATAAATTGTTCTGTTATAAAGAGAGACATGTATGCGTATGTTCACTGCAGCATTATTTACAATAGCAAACTCATGGAATCAACCTAAATGCTCATCAATGGTAGACTGGATAAAGAAAACGTGGTACATACACACCATGGAATACTATGCAGCCATAAAAAAGAACAAGATCACGTCCTTTGAAGGAACAAGGATGGAGCTGGAAGCCATTATCCTTAGCAAACTAACACAGGAATAGAAAACCAAATACTGCATGTTCTCACTCACTTATAAGTGGGAGCTAAATGATGAGAACACATGGACACAGAGAGGGAAACAAAACACACTGGGGCCTCTCAGAGGGTGGAGGGTGGGAGGAGGGAGAGGATCAGGAAAAACAACTAATGGGTAGTAGACTAAATACCTGGGTGACAACTAATCTATACAACAGACTTCCGGAACACAAATTTACCTAAGTAACAAACCTGCACATGCACCCCTGAACTTAAAACGAAAGTTACAAATAAATAAAATTTAAAAAAAAGAATAAAATTTGGTCTAAATATATGATTTTTCAGCAGAATCCTTTTCCCAAGGAAATCTTCTCCCCTATGAGCTGATAATAGCACAGTTGCTTTGCCCATACCTACAGAGAAGAACCTTGAGCCCTTCCCTTCTGTTGGCTCCCAAGGTGTCTCCTTGGAAACCCTTGGGGTCCCTTGGAAGCCAGTTTGAGAACCACTGTCCTACAGCCTTTCCGATGGCAGTGAATCTGTAACACTGTGGCAGCATCATAGTGGCATGGAAGACCTATCCTGAATGCCTGGTAGTCATCTGGGGTGCGTGCCAGCTACAGTCATCAACCTGGCCACACTAGGCAACAAAGTACAAGTGCTGTACATGGGAGTTTGAATGAGACACTCTCCAGCCCTCCCCGACTGACGCCTCCCAGTCCCAATTTGCCACCTCCTCCTTCCTTCTGCCTCCAGCTCTGCCACTGCTTCCAAGCCAGAGGCCAGTCCCCTTTCAGGTAGGCCGACCTAGTCCCCAGGGATGACACCGGATGAAGACTGCAGACTTCATTGATCTGTGGCTCCCGCTGGTGGGTCAAGCATGGCTCCCTTAGATGCATGCTAGGAAAACTAAGCACCCGAGACTCTCTGCCTTCAATGACCTGGTCATAAGATGTCACTGGGGCTTCTCTCTCCCAGAATGCAGATAAGGACTCATTTGAAATTTCTAAAAGTGGAGTCACTACATTTTTTTCTTTTCTTCTATCTTAAGTAGACATGGAACAGTGCTGCCCAAATTCTAACCATGTTGCCTGCCACCTTCATGCTATTACCACATCTGCTTATACCTTTACCATAAACTAGTTAAGACACTTCTTGAAACTGACCACAGATTTCCTTAAATCAATGTGTGTCCAGTGGAAATTTTATATCCCAATGCCGTAAATAAAAGCCAGTATTTCTTCCCCATCTGTGTACATAAAACAGAGACATAGCTGGTTCAAAGAGGAAAATGCTGAGCTCTGTCAAACCTGGAGTCTTCTCGCAGTGCTGGGGACAGGAACAGAGGGAGGAGCTGAGTGCACCCATGCTGGGGGGAGCCCCCGGGTTGTGGTCCTCCCCCACTACTGACTGTGGACCTGGGGCATCTGACAACCTCTCCAGCCCCAGTTTCCTCATCTGCAAAATGGGGATGATGGTAGTACCTACCCCATAAGGTTGTTGCAAGAACGAATTAAACTAAAGGAGATCATCAATTAGTATTAACTAATTTAGAAAAATAATACGCCTGGTACCGAGTTAGTAGCTGCTAGATATTGTGTTGCTGTTGCTGTTGTTGATGCTATATTAAAAGATAAGCCAGCAGGAGGCAGAAATCTTATAGAAAGTAGCGTCTAATCTGTGTCTCCCACAAAAGCCTGACTCATGTGCCGTTCACTAGACAAGCAGTTATCACGTAGTGACAAGATCACAGGGCCAAGAACTAAGAGCCTGGGTCCGGTCACTAAGTCACTGTCTCGCTGTCTGAACTTGGGAGTCCCTTCCCTTCCCAAGCCTTGACTTTCCCAACTGTGAAATGAGGGGATGAATGCAGGGGTCTCCAAAAAGCCTTCTGCCCATGGGGAACCTGAATCCCCGAGGCCACCATGGGCCCAGCCTTTAAAAAAATGGCCTGGCTGCTCTGCTCCAGCCCAAGCGAGAGACTCGCTCAGTGAGGGCTTTTAAGGTGTGGCAGACCAGGCCCAGCGTCGGACAGGGGGGGACCCAAGAGCTGATAATTCCTGAGGCACAAGATCCAGTGCTGGCTCAGAGAAGGGAATGAAGGCGATGGATGCATCATGTCCCAAGTATGGAGTCTGAGATGTGGGTGACAGCGTCCTTGTCTTTTTTTTTTTTTTTTTTTTTTGAGATGGAGTTTCACTCTTGTTTCCCAGGCTGGAATGTAACGGTGTGATCTCTGCTCACTGCAACCTCCACCTCCCAGGTTCACGTGATTTTCCTGTCTCAGCCTCCCGAGTAGCTGGGATTATAGGCGCCCGCCACCACGCCCAGTTAATTTTTTTTTTTTTTGTATTTTTAGTAGAGACAGGGTTTCACCATGTTGGCCAGGCTGGTCACGAACTCCTGACCTCAGGTGATCCACCCGCCTCACCCTCCCAAAGTGCTGGAATTATAGGTGTGAGCCACTGGCTGTCCTTGTCTGCCAATTGGGGGCAGGCCCTAGGGGTGGGAAACCACAGAGCCAAAACAGGGGTGCTCCTGAAACCCAGCACCCCATGGTAGAGTTCTGACAGGGGCCCCTTCAACTACTTTCCCTGGGTCTCACCCCCAGGCCATGGCTTGCTCCCTCTGACACTTTCGCATGGCCATCTTGACTGTTACACCAAGCTATTACCTTAAAAAGGACTGAAATAAGTTTTTTTTTTCAGGACTGAAACAAGGGCGCTTTTAGGATGCACTCGGGGTTGGCTAACCTCTTGCTGTTTTCCCTCCATCCAACCCAGCATTCTGTGGGTGAGACATTTTCAGGGGCAGAAATTTGTATCTTTGTCCTGAAGCAGCACCCAGTTTATCCAGGCATAGGTTACCATCTCCTAGTGTTTTGCATCGAAAGGTCCACTTGCAAAAGTTTATCTGTTTCTCAGCTACAGACAAGAAAGGAAGACCCTCAAAAATCGGATGGAAACTATGAGACTTCTGTATGATAAAAATCACGCACATGCTATATACATATTCAGCTTTTAATTTCACTGCATGGAGGTCATGGGGCTCTCCAGAGACTACCAGTTAGTAGCCCTGGAACACCTCTTCCTCCCCCTCATCTCCACCTGGGCACAGGATCTTTCTAGGTTTCCCTTAAGTCAGAGCCTCACCCAGGTCAAGGCCCCTCAACTGGAGATGGAGCAGGGAGCTGAGAAGCTTGCTAACATCAGTAAGTAGCACTTGTGATGCATATTATGAAGAGATGCTCCCCCACCCCAGGAATCACTAGGTGTGGCTTTTGGACAAATATACACACATGCAGAGGTTTGTTTTGGAGGTGTAAACACACAGTCTCTAAAATAGGCAATGTTGAGTCTCTGGCACAAAATGAGGGTATGAAGCCGACACTGTTTATAATCTGCTGGAACCCTCAAACTTGCAAGCCCTTTTTCCAGAAACATTCATGTGAAAGCCTCTTTCTTAGGAAGGGGTACTTGTCCTGTTCCCAGGCAAGCTTGGAGGATGCTACCATAGAAGGGCTTATCCAGGGGCCCAAGGCTGTCCCCACCGGGCTGAGAGTGGGGGAGAGAAGAGACCCAGAGACTGCAGACCGTGGAACACCCTGCAGCAGCCAGACCATCACCTGGCCTTTAGTGGAAGTAGCTAATGACAGCACTGATAAGACCTAAAGCACTAAGCCTGGCATGATGGAGACAGACACCCAAATTATCTATTCAGGTGTTGACCTCTCTACCACCTTTATTAGAACAAACCAGTGTAAGAAAACAACCAAAAATGTTTTTTTCTTACTTCTTTCAATTGCTGTGCTTGGCAACTTTATTGCACATTAGTTCAAAATAAGCTGCCAATAAAGTTGGATAAAATTAAACTCATGCTAGAGTTTTTTTCCTCAATAATTTTTGTTGAGTTGTTTTTATTTTCATAAGGATTTGAAATGCAGCATTATCTTAGGTTCAGAATTTCCCAGGCTGGGTAGTTACAACTTAACTTCTACTGAGTTTATGAATTCCAATTTCAGTTCTTTTAAAATGAGTTTGGTTTTACTGTTAGCTTCATACTGAAGAGGTCTTTGTAGCAGTTTGTCTTTTCCTGTACAAAAAGCACAATATAAAACTGGAATCTTCTATACTGTAATTAGACTTAGAAAATTATGTGATTTCTAATTTAGCAGAACCTCAGCACATAGCAGAGTCCACAACCCCAAGTCCACATTTGTTTGAATACATGATCTCAGGAAAATATCTTTTTAAAGATAGCAGTTGTGAATAGGCCAAAATGATTCCATTTAAGATAGCAAAACAAATAAATACATAAATACATAAACATCTTGGAGAAAACATAATGCACTATAGCAATTTGACTACGGCAAAAATCAAACAGTGTGTGTCGAAAGCAAACAATGGGAATTTTTATGCAACTAAACATTCTTCTGGCTATCTAACTATGATTTATACATCTAAAATGATAAATTTAATCCCATCACCAGTAGATCAATTGCAGGTATAACAGATGAAACTAGAAGAAATCATCATATCACTGTATTGGAAACACAAAGAGAAGACAGGAGTTTTGACTTTAAACTCAAATCTGTTTCCAGGCTTTTCCAAGGACAATTTGCATGGAGAAGTTCAATGTATACATAAAGTCATCTGATCCAAATATGCTAATGATTTTTATTGGTCAAATCTTAAAAGTGAAGTTTATTTTTATGAGTATGCATTAATTAACCCAGCATGTACTATCTTTCAGACTATCTTGCCAGGGACTTTCATTTCAACATGTTTATTGTGAAATGTTTGCATTCTCCACATTTGTGGCCCACACACAGATTATTTCATACTTTCCTTTAGAGCACTTAGAAAAGTTAAAAGGAGTTATTGTTTTTGATTAATGCCATTTTGGGCAGTTAAAAAAAAAAAAAAGAGTTCCAAATCCCAGCTCTGCATAAATTCTTTGACATTAAAAAAAAAAAAAAAAATCTCTGCAAGTTCTACTGCACAAAGAGATGAGGGGGGCTGCCCTGGGTTTATTTGAAGGTGGTCTCCTAAAACTGAACTTTATTAACTTTGGTGTCTGCATGAACTCATGCAGAATAGCAAGGGACCAATGGGGTGCAGCTATCAATCATGAGAGGAGAAGCAGCAGGCACAGAGTGTGGCGTGGTGTGGCGCAGATGGAAGTTCTAAGGCCCTGCCTGTCATCTTTTGATTAAGAAAAGGAAATGATTTCACTAAAAAGATATTCCCTCTTGTGTTGTTTTGTTTTAACTGAGTTTGTACTTTCCACCAAACTGGACATATTTATTGAGACTCATAAGTTACTTCATGGTTCCCAACATCACTGCAATCTCAACAAACTATTTTTTTCCTTGCCAATTATCTAAATATCAAAACTATAAAATATCTTAAAACATTCTCCATACTGTAAACATCTTAGCTACAAAGCTTTGAGTGTAAACAGTATGATGCATCAGAATGGTTTTAAGCGATGTTATAAAAACTGCTCTTAAAAACTAAACAAAAATGTAAAGCTTCCATCTGTTTTATGATTTTTCCACTGCTGAACGGCTGCTGTGTGCCAGTTCACTGAACCATGGCTTGCTAAAGAGATTGCTGGGGTCACAGATTGAAAAAACAAAGAGCATGTCTTTAATGGTGGGATTTTTTTCTCGAGTCTCCCTGACATGCCTGGAACCGAATTAAGTGCACAGCAGCAGAAGAGAAGGAACATAAAACACACACACGATGCCTGTTGCAAGAGGAACCCTCTCTCTCTCTGAGAGGCTCGCATCTTTTAAAGGATATCATTCTGGCAATTATTTCAGGTTCTTTGGTGACTGTATACCTGCAACTTCAATGCACTCTTACGTCCTCATGGAATTTTCTTTTTGGCCCTCTGTGTACAAGTTAAAAATAGACAGCAAATTGCGTACTAAGAAAAAGCATTCAGGTTTATTTTTGTGTACATGTGCAGGTAGAAGACGATGATAATTTAGAGACTGCTGACTCTCCTCTGCTCTGAGCCCTGATAAACGGGGATGTGAAGGTGTCTGAGCAGATGAAAAGACCCCTCCAAGGTGCAAGAAAAAAACAACCCTTCACTAGCAATGTTTGGCTCTGAGATATGTATAAAAAGTGAAGTAAGAAGGGGAGAGATTAAAATGGATTGTGCATCGAGTCCAAGCCCTGTTGTTAGGGGATATTGACGGCCAAAGTAGGGAGCACTGTAGGGGGAGTCCAGGGGCTAGGCTGGGCCCAGTGCGGTCTCCCCTCTGGGACCCGACTGACTGACATTTCCTAAGGGTCCTCCTGACACCCATCATCTTGTCCCCTGAAACCACCTCTGAGGAATGACAGCCAGTGTGACCATCGGATTTGGGCCTCTTGTGCAGGTTACCTGGCTGGTGTTCCCCCAGAGACATGGCCATTGGGGTTAAGGCCATCTCTGACACCTCAGAGCTAGGGAGACCATGCGAGTCAGCCCACGAGACCAGGTTTGACCTGTTACCCCGTCCCCGCCACTGTCCCTTAGACAGCAGACATTCCTGGAGCTGGGACAGGCGGGAAGAGGGGGTGCAGGGGATGGCGGCCTGCCCAGGCCCAGGGCAGGATTCATGGGGAGTCCACTTGCCTTCCCTAGGATGAAGACTGCCCACTGACCCAGCTCACCCTTGCAGGGTACCCCCAGGTCAGAGGCAAACACAGATATCTGGGGCAGAAGGAGAACATTTAGGGCTGGAGATTCCAGAGGAGCCCACCCTCCTTCCAGAAGAAGGCAGCCTCGAAGTCGACAGCAAGCACCCACCCACAGCGCCCGCCTGCTCAGAACGTGGCTGCTAGCCTCCCCACCTCCCTCTCCAACCTTTCCTCCACACCCCAGGGCTGTAGCAGCCCCTCTTGTCTCCCTATGGTGCAGAGATTTGGCAATGTCACCAACCTCCAGCCCCCAGAGGGCAACCCTCACCCTCGAGGTGGAGGTGTCCATCTGGGAAACCCATCCCAGCCCAGGGGCCATCCTAGATCCCTGGAAGGCTGGCATGGCAGTGAGCAGAGCTCTGCCCGAGGGTGGGCAAGGCCCTGTGTGTGCCACACCCTGAGACCAACGGCACCGATGGTCCCACTCTTGCTCACTTGCTCACTCCTGCTGCCTGCACACCTTTCCCAGCAGTATTCCCACCTGCACCTCACCCAGCAGATGAGCAAGAGCCTCCTCAGGTGGGGTCAGTGGCTGCTCCACAGCCCCAGAAGCTGTTCTGGGACTCCCAGTGTGCTCAGGGCTTCAAGGACCCAACTTAGACCCGGCCATGTGACCAATATGCCAGTGTCCAGAGAGCAGTCACCCCAAAGAGCACCTGGCCCATGGGCCCTGTGGGCTTCCAGGCAGGCTGGCACAATTCCGTGCGCATTCCAAATTTAAATCTGGGACGATCTCCCCTTTTTTCACTGCTCCAGAACATGGGGGAGGCATCTGCCTAGGAACAGCTGTCACCCAAAGGAGGCGGCGGCACATGCAGCTCTCCCGCAAGCACCACCGCCAAAAGCCACACATCAGCCAGGGTTACTCAGCTACGGAACTTCACAGCCCGGGGGAGGGAAGGAAGAGGAGGGACCAAGCTGACATGGAGGGAAGAGCAGGCAACCTGGGCTGGCAGGTGCTGCACTCACACATGCCACCGGCAACAGAATGGCCTTCTGCAGCAGGCACTGTGTCCCCACTTCATCCATAGGGAAACTGACGCTCAAAGAGGTTAACTAGCATGCCCGAGATTGCACAGCTACTAAAATAATAAGACAACAATCATATAATAACCAATAAGAACTAATACTCACTAGCTAGCATGTTAATCATGCTTACTATGTGCCGGCCCCTCCTTGGTGGGGTCCAAGTTCAAATCCTTACAACAACACTGTGAAATGCTGTTAGCATTGTCCCCCTGCAGATATGAGGGAACTGGGGCAAAGGGAGGTCAAGTAGTTTGTCCCAGGTTAAGTAACCAGGAAGTGATAGCACTAGGATTCAGTCCCAGACTACCTGGCTCCATTCTTTTAGCCACTATACCACAAGGTCTATCACCATCATCTGCAGCAGCAGCACCATCATCATCATCATCATCATCATCATCATCATCATCACTATCATCATTGTCATCATCATCACCATATCATCATTGTCATCACCATCATCATCAAATCATCTTCATCATCATCACTGTCATCATCATCACCATTATCAGCACCACCATCATCACCACCATTATTATCACCATCATCGCCATCACCACCATCATTACTATCAACATTGTCATCATCATCATCATATTATCATTGTCATCACCATCATCATCATCTTTATCATCATCATTGTCATAATCACCATTAACATCGTTACAATCACCACCACCAACATCATCACCACCATCATCATTATCACTATCATCATCATCACAATCATCACCATCATCATCATCATAATCACAATCATCACCAT
>NW_026652287.1:58593819-58683017 GCF_009828535.3 Hylobates moloch | reverse complement strand
ACAATCATCACCATCATCATCATCATAATCACAATCATCACCATCATGATCACCATTATCATCATATCATCATTCTCATCACCATCATCACCACCATCATCACCATTGTCATCATCATCATCATCATCATCACCACCATCATCACTTACTGAGGAGTACAGTTAACACTTACTGAGCTCTTACTGGGAGCCCAGAGCCATGTTAAGTTCTTCAACTTCCATGCGTTATTACATTTCATTTCTGCTGTTCACTTTATCCTCACTATACAGACACTAGGAAACTGAGGCTCAGAGAGGTTATGCAATTTACTGAAGGTCAGTTAGTACCAGCAGAGCCTAAAGCAACCCCAAGCAGCCCCGTTTAATAGCCATGTCTCTGGCCCCTGTGAGGGAGATAAGGAAGGCCTTATCTAGGGACCCGCCATGGGCTGTGGGCTGTCTCATCAGCTAGTATCAGGAGTGGGCTTTCCAGAGAGGAAACGGGACTGGCACTGGTTCGTGGTGCCCAGGAAAGTACAGGGAGGCTTCTTGGGCTTTGTCATTGTTGCCAACCCATGTGTTCTTCTCACTAAGGCTAATCTCGATTATAATGAGGGTTTATCCTAAGTTCAGCAAAGGGAGGGTGGCCAGGAAAAGCCTGGCTAAAGGGGTGGCCAAGCTAAAATCTACAGTTCATGCGGACACAGACAGTGGCGGGAGCTACTACAAACACTGACCATATTTAGCAGAAGTTGGGAGATTGGAGACGCCAGCCATCAGCTCAGCAACCCCACTCTGTGGGCCAGGCAGCCGGGCTGGGAGCTCCCAGTGCCAGCCTTGGCTTTCCTAGCCCTGAGAGCCTCGGCAGGGGTTTCCATCCGTCTCCCTTGAGGGTGGTCCAAGTTTGAGTAGTAGGAAAGTGACAAACTCCGGGGTAAAGGAGAATCAGAAAGGAGTAACAATCTGACCACCATCAAGAAAGAACAGGCCTCCAAGAACAAGACCTGCAAGAGACGGCCCATGCTGCAGGAGACCTGCAAAGCCACCAGCTGCCTTTTCCTGAGTTCTCACGGCTGAGACCCAGCCCAGATGATACGAAAATTGCCAGTGGGTCAGGCTGCACTTTCTTCGAACTAATCACTAATGAAGTTTGGGGTGAGCTATTTTGAAAGCAGCCCACACAGCATAACCACACGCCATCATCTGCTGCCATCCTCAAATGCAATTTCATTCATAATTAAATATGAAAAAACCACCACCTTAAAATAACATCAGGGGTCACAGCTGAACTCTGCAGCCTGGGCCTATGCATTCTGGCCTGTACTGACCTCTCCAAGATGGTCTCCAATGCTTCCCAGGCACGCACCCTCCCTCCTGCCCCCAGACACACCTTCCCTCTCTGGTCCTACATGCACACCTTGGCCCATCTCTCCTGCCTTCCAGGCATGCTTTTCTCCATCCTCTCTGCCTCCAAGTGCCAGCCAGGATTCAAAGATCAATTTGAGCACACTCTCTCCTAATAAGCCTTCAACAGCCCAAGCCTGAAGGGACCTCCGCCAGCCTGTAAGCTTCTATAGCAATTGTTTATACAATCCCTCTGGCAAGGCATGGTGTGCTGCCCTGCGCTGTCCTTCCCTTTGTACTGTCCAACAGCATTTGCATTCCACGTGGAGGTGTCCTGTTCATTCATCTGCTCATTCAGCACATGTTCACTGAGCACCTACTATGTGCCAGGTGCTGGAGAAACAAAAGTGAGCCATCAGACATGGTTTCTGCCTTCCTGGAGGGCAACTTCTAGAAGGAACCAATGATGAAGACACCAGTAAATATGTAATAGATCTTTCCAGCTGGACTCAAGTCCCCCGTGTTCAAGCAGGCTCTGCCTTACTGTCATGCTGGAGCCTAAACCAGCATAGGACATACAGTCTGCTCTCAGTAGGCACTGACCAGCCTGGGCGGGGTCACCTCCTCCCTTGTTTACCTGTAGCTCTCCCTCTAGAACTGAATCAAATTTAACCCAAGGTCCTGATATCACACCCTCACCCCAGTCTTTGCCAAGGTGCTGCTTCTTGGGGTCTCACATCTGAGGAACGGGAGGTTACTATTCAATTAGTAGGAATCCATTCAGTGGGGACGGTCGTCTGAGCCAATGCCCCTCCTTGACCACCTCCCATCCACCTGCTGGTTCTTGGTGGCTCCTGGACAGCCCAGTGTTGGGCTGAGAGTTACAGCAGCTGAAGGGGACCCAGCCCAGGTGGCTCATTAACAAGTAGAAATAGTTTCAAGGCCAGGATCTGAGGGCAGCCCTGGCGAGGAAGATTCCATCCGTGCACAAGGGCAGATCAGGGAGCTATGGAGGAAGTGGCACTCGCAGCTTCTCCACCCGGGTTGGCTGAGAAGAGAAGGGACAGCCCTAGAGAGCAGTAGCTAAGATGTGCCAGGGAGGAGATGTGCCAGGCGCTGGGAAAGGGGCCAGGGGCTGGGTCAGTTCAGGGCACCAGACACCCACCGCCTAGCTCAGCACCTGCTGAACACGTGTCTGGTGCAATGCTGGGCTCTGCTGGGAAGAGGGGTGGGCGTGCCAGGCCTCCCAAAACACACAGACCACGTGGGAAAAGAAGATGACATGCTTGTGAGACAGGATAGGATGTATACCAGGCTAGGTGTGGCTGTGGTGGCAGTGGCAGCAGCTTCCGTCATCGAGATTAAAGATGTAACGGAGCCTCTCATATGCACAGTTATTTTATTTGATGCCCCAACAGCCCTATTACAGAAGTGAGGAAACTAAGGTTCCGAGAGGTTAAATGGCTCTCCCAAGGTCACACTGTTCAAAGGTGGCAGGGTGGGACCGATACATAGCCAGGCTCTCAGGCTTGTTCCTTCCTGGCTGGTGCCAAATCCTTCATGCTCTGGCCACGTCTGCCTCCTGCATGACTCCTCTGTGTCCCCATCCCTGTTCCACCAGCCCCAGATGCTGTATGGAGATCTTTAAAGCAGGGGTCTCCAACCCCCAGTCCACTGACAGTCTGTGTCTTGTTAGGAACCGGGCCACGGAGCAGGAGGTGAGCAGAGAGTGAGCGAGCATTCCCGCCTGAGCCCCATCTCCTGCCAGATCAGCAGGGCCATTAGATTCTCACAAGAGCCCAGACCCCCTTGTGAACTGCGCATGCGAGGGATCTAGGTTGTGTGCTCCTTATGAGAATCTAATGCTTGACGATCTGAGGTGGAACAGTTTCATCCTGAAACCATCCATCTACTCCATCCATGAAAAAACTGTTTTCCACGAAACAGATCCCCGGTGCCAAAATGGTTGGAAACCGCCGCTGTAAAGACTGGGCATTGAGCTGAGGCCATAGGAATTTTCATCATGAATGACAACATCTCCATGATAAACCCACTGTGTCATACTCCTCACAGCATGATCACTGTCCTTATGTATTTGGATATATTCAAGCAAAGGGGAACAGGCCAGTATTTGTAGAACCAGTCATCAAATTGCGTCACGGAGGGGAAATGTGGGCTCCCAGCAACGGGTGGAGAAACATTTGTCTTAACCAGAGGTCCTAATACCACACCCTAGCCCCAATCTTAGCCAAGATGCTATTTCTTGGGGTCTTACTCTCCTTGTCTGAGAAGCAGGAGGTTAATACTCACCTGCCACACAGGAATTCAATTAGAATTCCAAAGGAGAAAGATGAGTTTCAGGGGTTGGTAAGTTCATTAATTGACTCTGAGTATTCAGCTAATAAGCTTTTACAAACATCTTTCTCCATCCATCGCCAAGAATCGCATAGCTTTGGGTCCAATTTGGAGGCCACTACCAACATTCAAACTTCCAGAACCATGACTCTTTCTACATGCAGGAAAGAGAATGTTCTAGAACCCCAAGCACTCACTTCCCATTGGCGAAACTGCTTCTGTTTCTTTTTGCTACCATGCTCCAGTGATGGGAGCTTTCATTTTATTGAAACTTTTGGGTCTGTCACCAATCATGTCAATCAATAATCAGCAAATTAGCAGCTTGCTTTTGCAGAGACTTCTATTTTCAACCTGAAGGGTGGTTTGGGGGTTTCTTTTAAATTTAACTATCCTCATTAAGGATTCATAGCACACGAAAAGAGTGACTTTTTAAAAAAATCATCTTTGCAGAAAAGGAATATCAGCAAAAATAATCACTATTCTGGGCTCAACAATGAGCCCCTAATGAGGACAGCAGTCATCAGTTAAATAAACATATCATTAGGGCGAGAATAGATGTGTCAACACAGGCACAGCCCACTAATTTGTGGGGTGGTTTGTCTTTGGTTAGTCTCCGTGGGGTCCGGCTGGTGCACGGGTGTTCCTAGGTCACAGTCCAAGGCCACTTTTTGCAGGTAGGGCTCAAGGTGTGGGTGAGGTCAGGCCAGGTGGAAGCTACTGATGGGCAATGGCAGAAGGTAGACACTGGGACGCTGCCCTCGGCATCAGGCAGGCAGGCAGCAGCAAGCAGATTTCTACCAGGAAGGCCTGCAGGAAGCCCCAGACAGAGACAGCCGCAGGCAGGAAGGTGAAGATGAAGAGGAGGAATCTCTTGACCAGGGGCCTTATGGCCACGTGGCTCTCAGAGGCCACAACTCACCTGAATGTTCAGTGTGGGCATTCATTCTCCACCCAGCTCTCCTCGTGGCAGAAGCACAGGCGACACTTCTCAAGAGGGACAGAGAGGACAGAATCAGGTGGTGCTCCCTTGCAACTCCTGGATGTCTCTATGTCTGGGATCCACAGTCCTTCAGAGATGAAGCTAGGGCTGTGGCCAGAGCCCTCTACCAGGGCCTCATGGTCATGGAACTGTGCTCTCTTTCAGCAAATATTATTTATTTATGTATTTATTTATTTACTTACTTATTAATTTATTTGTTGGAGACAGCGTTTCGCTCTGTCATGCAGGCTGGAGTGCAGTGACGTGATCTGCCAGGGGCAATGGCAGAAGGTCGACAATGGGACACTGCCCTGGGATTTATACCAGGAAGGCATGCAGGAAGCTCACTACAGCCTCGACCCCCTGGACTCAAGCTATCCTCCCGCCTTAGCCTCCCAAGTAGCTGGGACCACAGGTGCATGCCACCATGCCTGACTAATTTTTGTATTTTTTATAGAGGCAGGGGTTTCACCATATTGCCCAAGCTGGTCTAGAGCTCCTGGGCTCAATTGATCCTCCTGTCTTGGCCTCCCAAAGTGCTGGGGTTACAGGTATGAGGCATCACACCAGGGCAGCAGAAATTTATAAAGTGCATTTTATGAATCAGGTATCATACTGGGTGCTAGGTCACAGCAAGGAGCAAGGTAGGCTTGGCCCTTTCCCTCATAGGCTTTAAGTTCAAGAGAAGGGAAAGACAAGAAGTAGTTAAATAATTTGGATAATTATAGGTTATGATGAAGTGAGTAAGCAGGATGAGATCCAGCCAGCAACTGGGGAAGTCTGATTTTATATAGGGAGGTGGAACAAGGGCTTTCTGAAGAGGGGATATTTGAGACAGGGCCTGGCAGAGGAGAACAAGCCAGGCTGCAAAGGATGGAGGGAAAGGCAGTTCTGACAGAGGAGCAGGAGGACACTTGTGGGCAGACAGGATGCCCGGATACCCACTGAGGGTGCCTGGGTGCATACATAGGGGTGCCAGGTGCATGCTCCTAGGGAACCACGTCTCCAAGAAGGAGACAAAGGCTGGGGCCCCTGGTGCCTCAGAGATGAGGATCTCTGGGAAGAGCAGGGCAGAGAAGAGAAGACAAGGGCTAGAAAGTGGCAGATTGGTGGAGGGAGAGTGAGGAAGATCCTACAAGACTTCTGCATTTTAATGGAGATGAGATCAGTAGCTGAGGTGGAGGGCAAAGAGGAGAAAAGCCAGTGTGGCCAATTTGAAAAGCAAGCCCAGGAGAGATGCAGTGGGCACATGGCATGCTAAGGGCCCATTTGATGCCTGTGGCCATGGATTCTGAGTGACACCTATCAGCTCAGCTGCATGGTTTTTTCCCGGAGAGCTGAGGTGCAAGGAACTGGCATGGAAAAGGGAGATACCTGAGTTCACCTGGGACTGGAGATTCATCAGGTGCTTGGGACAAAGAGAAAACATGCCACAGAGCTGAGAGCTGATAACGGGTACAAGGAAGTGATGAAAATGATGGACCATGATCTCCCCACCAGGTGAAGGGCAGCAGGAAGACAAGGTCCCCTGTAGGGGACAGGGAGGAAGCTGAAGGGTCCCTGGGTGAGGACATCCATGATTGACAGTGGAGGTGTCACAAACAGTGATCTGGAGCGAAAGGCAGTGACGGACTGATCATAGGATGGGTGAAGACCAGATTTCAGAGGAGCTCAGGTGTTGGTCACTGTCAAGCCTGGGTGTGGCTCTGAAAGGGATGGCTAAGGTCAAGTGGAAGAAAAGTTACTGAGCTGAGAAGGTCAAGGAAGCAAAGTCCAGCCTGTTGGATGCATGACCTTGACATTCTTGGTCAATGTCACTGGCCAACAGACCTGCAGAAACTCAGAGTGAACACACACCTCAGGAGACGGTGACACCAGAATCAAGGACATTGGTGACCTCCTTACAAGAGATCTCCTCAAGTCACTTGGCAAACAAATCTGATGGGAAATCAGCATGACAATTGCAGAAACAGAAGAGATCTAAGATTTATAGTATTCAGTAATTATCTAGTAAGAAATGATCATCTGTCATAAAGACAAATAATATTCTTTTTTTTTTTTTTTTCAAGATACAGGGTCTCACTCTGTTCCCCAGGCTGGAGTGTGGAGTGCAGTGGTGTGATCATAGCTCACTGCAGTCTCAAACTCCTGGGCTCAAGCAATCCTCCTGCCTCAGCCTCCCAAGCAGCTGAGACCCCAGGTGTATGCCACCATGCCTGGCTAAATTTTTTAAATTTTTTGTAGAGATGAGGTCTTGCTATGTTGCCCAGACTGATTTTGAACTCCTGGCCTCAAGCGATCCTCCTGCCTTGACCTCCCAAATTGCTGGGATTACAGATGAAATAAGGCTTTTTTATTTACCAGTATCAGTGACTTGAGCCTGATTTTCCCAGTCCATTGCTGGAAGTGCGGTAGGGACTGAAACCTCTAGTTCTCAATTCGTCGACTGCAATTGTATGAGCGGAGCAGTGCAGTTACGTTTTGAGAATCAGAGGTCCTAACTCTCCGCTGGCTCAAGCAAGGGCTTCACTGACCCCCAGGTCAAACTTTCTCAGGCTAGGAGCCCTCAGGACTGAGAAATGGACTCCACTTCGATGCCTGGAAGTTCCCTGGCCACCTGCTTCTATTCCTTTCTGATCCCGAATGAGTACATGTCTACAATGGCCGAGTCTTGAGAGCAGGAGAGTCAGGGAAGCCAGCCCACCAGTTGTTGCTTCACAGACATGGCCTGGGAGAGCCCAAACATCAGAGTGAGAAAGCCATAGACTACTTTACCTCCTAGAAATGGGAGCCTGAGGCCCCGAGTGGCAATGTAACCTTTTCTAAATCCTCTGGTAGCAAAGCAAAGCTTGGAACGAGGCCTCCCCATCCCCAGCTCCAAAGTCGAGGGTCCTCTCAGTCCCTCCAATTCCCCCTGCAGCCCAGAAACCTGCAAAGTTTCTCACCAAACAAAGGCAGATGCAAAGTGAAAATGCCCTAAAATGCCAGTGCCACATAACCCAGTGTTCAAGAAACTGACCACTCAAGAGTGAGTTTCTGCCTGGGTTCCACAACTTTTGTCCAAGTTGCTTACAGCACCAAATTTATTTTAATATAATACTATTGGCCACAAACTTCTACATGATCGGATTTAGCACAATTAATATTTAACATGTGGGCACCTGGCGCCTCCCAGCATTCTGATGAATAAAGTATGTGATCTATTACTCCATATTTACCCAACTCAAAGAAATTAGTAGTGGTGATGGTGGTGGTGACAGGAGTAATCGTAGTAACAGGACCAAAGTAGTATTTATTGAATGCCTACTGTATACCAGGCATGAAAATAAGTGCTTTCAAACACAGCATCTCATTTAAATCATAAGATTATAAATTATCACCTAAACCATATTACTTTGCAATATTTTAGTCCATTCTGCTCAATTGATATTTTTTGAAAATCAGGTAGCACAGTAAAATAATTCCCAAATCAATTCTGATTTTTCTTCAGAAATTTGGTAGAGAAAGTATCCCCCCACAAACTATAGACCCAGTAAGTTAACTTATGCCCCAGAGCAAACTATCCTGTCAGAGTAATAAATCTCCATTTTAAAAATGTGTGTTTTAATGGAAATATTGACATGACCTTAAGAACACATAGCACCACCAAATAGTACAGCTGGGTGCAGAGAGGGAGAGGGGCCTGATAAACTTTTGTCTGTATCATGCCTGGGCTTTCCAAGGTCTGGAACTATCTTTGCAAAAGATAGTTCCAACAAGAACTTTAAACATAATTTAGATGCTCTCTTAAATATAATTTCATCATCACTTTCATGGCTGTTGCATTGTATTGGTTGATTCCCGCATACTCTACAGAACAGAACTCCAAAAACTTGACTCCTTTGAAGGTTCTATCTCTCAGCAGATATTCTGTAGAACAGATATTCTGTAGAATAGATTCCTCCCCACCTCCCATTCCCCAGCCCCCCACCTCCAAAATTCCAGCTGAGCATATTTTTCTTCAAAGGGCAAAGTTGACCTAGGATTATGTGTGTTCTCTGTACAAAGGATATGTTTTCAGCAAGCAGGACCGCATTCCTACGAAGCAAAAATGTTCCCTGTAAGCTGATTGTTCCAGTCCTTTTGGACCTGTCTCAATAAAGGCTCTGTTCTGTTCGCTTGCTGTTGTGTGGCCCATGTTCTCAGAGGTGGCTTAGGACAGGTGTTTGTCTACTGAGAGCCCGAGAGGGACTCTTGAGGGCTAAGGGGCCTCTCTCAGATAGCTGTTGGCCTTCTTGACACACCGACCTTTGCAAAGCAACCCCTCAAAGAAGATCCGTTTGAACAAAACCCAACAGAGCTCCCTTGCATGAGGGTATCCCTCTCTACAGTGCTAATTCCCATCTGTCACTCTGATGATGCCGCAACATTCTATTGTTGCATGGGGGAAAGGGAGGAGTACAGAAGTGAGAGAGAGAAATCTAGAACAAAACGAAAGCAGCCAATATTTCTAAGTACCTCTTGATGGTCTCTAATGTCTGAAAGCCACCAAACTAGGTCCAAGTACACCAACCCCCTGGCAACGCCAGCTTCAAGATCAGCAGGAAAATCCAAAAGGAACCCCATTTCACATCTGTGAACATGCCACGATCTTTCCAGAGAGAGCTGTGTGGATATTGGGTCCAGCAAATCTCTCCCTCCTATAGGGTGGAATCATCACATCAGACCTTTATTTCTGAAACACACATGTGGTACAAATAACTATCTGCATTACAAAATGATTCCAACGGAACTTGAATCATTAGTTAGGGCTACGTGGACAGCCAGAATAATGCATCACCATTTACTGAATACGCAATTATTAAGAGCCAAGTCTTCCCCTCTGGCCATGACGGAGAACTCCCATGAAGTTCTGAGTGAAGATCAAGGGCAGCTGAGAGCCCCAAGAGCAGGTTACACAGAGGCCCATGAGTTCCTCTGCTGCCTTGTCAGGGGCTGCAGAGCTTTTGCTGTGATAGGGATACGAGCTCGAACGAGAGACAAAGTTGCCCTTGGGTAGCTGTGGCCAAGTGTGGCCTCCACCGAAGTCTCAGTTTATTTCTCAAGGAGCTCCTGGAGGCCCAAGTCTTTCTCTGCTCACTTCTTCAGCCATCATGGTCACTGGAGCTGGGCAATGCCTCCCCACCTCCCCTGGGGAGTTCTGCAGAGCTGAACACACACAAGGCACCTTCATGTTCATTGATAAACCAATATTTGAGTTATGATCATCATCATAGTTGTGAATCGAGGGTTTCTGCCCTCTGCCAAGCACTTGATGTGAATTATTTCATTTCATCCACACCCACCTCACAAAGCAGGTTCCACCCCATCTGAGAGAAGAGGAAATGGGCACAGAGTCTGACGTGTCCCCACTAGTAATGGTGGCTCCAGGAGCCCAGGCTGATCCTGCCTGCTCATTCTACTGACTGGGTAATATAACCCTGTTCTCCAACCTTAAAAGTCATCATGGTCTCTAACTCCACTCATCAGAGGACAAAGACATTGCCCAAAGGATAAAAATCCCACAGCTCAGGCCGCAGAGGTGAGAGGGATGAACACCAGGGTCTCGGGAGATGCAAGAGTGTGATCCGAGAACTGAAAAAGAGCTTCCTTCACTTGGAAGGACTTAGACGTGAACACAGAAACCCAAACCTAAGCCGAATGCGTGGAAGACACCTCCAAAACGAAGGGTGCACGGCTGCTTCATGCAGGTTTCCAGAACTTCCAAACAAAGCCTGCTGAGGGGTTCGCAGGAACAATTACGGCATGCAAATGTCATGTGACTTTTGTCACTGATCTTTCAACATGCAAAGCTGGGTTCATGTGTCTCCAATTCAAAATCCAAAATTGAAGTCTTATGTGGAGATAATTATAAGTGAAAATCAAACACAGGCCTGGAAAACACCCCACTTTCCTCATAAAATAACTGTTCACAGAGAAGAGCCTGGATTCTCAGAGGAAGTCTGGGATGGGACGGACCTCTCTGGCCGGGGCAGGGTTCGGTCAGGCCTCAGTCATTCGAAGCTGGTGTAAATTCTGGAGCCCTGAGCCCGAGGTCTGAACCCCAAGCCCGAGGAAATGCGCACTCCTCCTGGATTAATTTCAACAATGCTGCGTCCTTTAACAAAAGGCTCTAAGCGAACAGGAGATTAAATTGCATAAGGGGGAAAAAAGGCTTTTTATTTTTATTAATTAATTAACTTATTTATTTTTAGAGGCAGGGTTTTTCTCTGTCGCCCAGACTGGAGTGCAGTGGTGCAATCAAGGCTCACTGCAGCCTCCAGTTATTGCTGGGCTGAAGCAATAACACCTAAATCACTAAGACCGCTCCTGAGTAGCTGGGACTATAGGTGCGTGCCATTATACCTGGTTACTTTTTAATTTTTTGTGGAGATGGGGTCTCCCTATGTTGCCCAGACTGGTCTCAAACTCCTGGGCTCAAGTGATCCTCCCGCCTCAGCCTCCCAAAACACTGGGATTACAGGCATGGGCTACTGCACCCAACCAAAAAACAAAAACAAAAAAAAGGGCTTTTTTTTTTTTTTTTTAAATCTCCCAGTTAAAAAAAAACATCGCGTGTCTTTCGAGGGCCATTTGTACAGCAGAATCCTTCTCTTCTTTGTGCCAAAGACGGAGAGGCATTCGTGCCTCCCGCATCGAAAGCCGTCTCACGCACTGAAAGCTTCGCACTGTACTGGGCGCTTCACATAACGTTTTCATTTCCTCCACACCCACCTATGCATTGGCGGCAGTCACCATCCCATGGCCCTCTCTTCAGAAAGTTGTCAGTGACCAACTTTAAGAGGATTCTCTAGAAAAAGCCAAAGTGACGTGTCCGGCTGCCTGGAGGACACTTGTTCCCTACCACGAACAAAAAGAGGACATTGCTGTTTAAAGAGCTCTGGCTTCGGCACGAAACTCAGCCCCAAATTAGCACCCTCTCTCCCGCACCCTTTTCTCCCTGCACTGCTCTGGCTGCCAGACTTTCTGAGCCCACTGTTCCCCTCTTAGCCCCATGGGGCAGACTCCCAAGGATCCCAGGCCTCCCCCAACAGCATTGGCAGAGCGACGCCAAGCCCGGGCTGACCACTGGGACATGTCCCTGGCAATGGGGCCAGCCCTCCTTGCCAAGCCTCTTCAAAGTGGTTGCTATTTCTGAGTTCTGCCTGCTTGCCTGGAGCACAGCAAGGGTTACCATCTGACCCCAGCACTATTAAATCTTTTTAAAGTTTAATCTTCAGGGGATTTTGACTGTAAATAAAGAACACTCCACATGTAAAAAATAAACTTACACTCATGACTTCATGCATGACCCCAAGTTCAATTTCTGTTTGTGATTTAGCAGAGAGGAGACAAGGTATGTGATGTGCATCTGTGGGTGTGGGAGGGGCTCCACAGCAGAGAGGCAGCCCCTTATGTCACAGTTAGAGGAGAAGCGACACCCCCACAGCCACGTGGCTGATAGGTGGCACAGCCGGGCAGCCCAGTGCCTGTGACCAAGGCGCAGCTTGCTTCAACAGTGGGCACATCTGGAGGTACTCAGCAGTGACATCTGGGTTGATTTTCTGCCAGGATTTGGTGTCAGGGCCACACTTTCACTGGGGTCATGGTCCACAGACTGGACACCATGCGCAATGCCAGACTTGGTGTATCTAAGGTTCTGTGCTCCCCTCAGCCACTCCTAAGTTCTCTGTGGCAAAAGGACAGATGCAAGAATCTTCAGAGTCTGAGGGACCGGACTTGAGCCTCAGGGAAGGGCCCTCTCCGCTGCCCTCAGCCTTTCACAGCTCTCCATGCACAGGCTGTCACTGGAGCCCCAAAACAGCCCCCAGACACTGACGAAACACATGTGAGCACCCCGTTTTCCATTTACATGTGAAGAAACTGGGCTCAGAGAAGCCCACCGCCAGAAGGGAGCAGCTTGGTGATGGCCTGCTGACTTGCACCTCTGGGTTGCAGCCACCACACCGGCTGCCTTGCCTCCCAGATCTGACATGCCGCTGAGGCTTCCAGGCTGAGGGGGAGAACTGGCCCCAAGGGTGGGGGTGAGAGTGACACCCAAATCGCCTCTAACTAGAGCCATCTTCTGTCCCTCAGTTGCAGCCTGGCGCTGGAGCCCCCAGACTGCAAAGTGCAGAGGACCTAGAGGGGTGTCCGTGCACTTGACACCAGCCTTTCCACAAAGCCCTTACCAGCCTGGCTATCATTCCTCCCTGGGCATAAGGAAGACATGAACCTGACTCCAGAACAGGTGCTTCTGCAAGGCTCGCCAGGCCAAGGAGTAAACATGGATGGTTCTAGAACAAGAGCACTCACACCCATTGTATGACTTTGAGTGAGGGTGCTTTCTTCCCTGGGCCTCCTTTCCCTAGGTACAACGAAAGGTTTAGAAGGTGTCACACGGGACTGTTGTTCACCACTAGTTCCCTAGGGAGAGCCAGCTCAGCAGTCTTCAGGAAGGACTGGAAGAAGAGACGGGCTTTTAAGGAGACATGATGTATATAAATATCAGGGGAGAGAGGCTCTGACTTCATGGGGTGGGGATGAGGGCATGATGAAGTAAATTAAAAATGGCCACTTTGTATCATTGTTGGTGATCTCCTTGCCTGAATCTCTCATTAGAACACAAGGAAAGGTCAGATGGAGTGGCTCATGCCTGTAATCCCAACACTTTGGGAGACCAAGGTGAGAGGATTGCTTGAGCCCAGGAGTTCAAGACCAGCCTGATTAATGTAGTGAGACCCCATCTCTACAAAAAATTTTTAAAAATTAAAACTAACCAGGCATGGTGGCATGTGCCTGTGGTCTCAGCTACTTGGGAAGCTGAAGTGGGAGGACTGTCTGAGCCTGGGAGGTCAAGACTGCAGTAAGCCATGATAGTGCCAGTGCACTCCAGCCTGGGCAATAGAGCAAAATCCTACCTGAAAAAAAAAAAAAGAAAGAATACAAGGGAAGACACTCTGGAGTTTTGAAATTTGCACTATGCAGATTCCCAAAACACAATGGATGGATAGATAGATGGATGTGTGGATGGATTAAAAAATTGATGATGGATAATTGATGGATGATGGATGGGTGGGTGGATGGATAGACAGATGATGATGGATATATGATAGATTGGATGAATAGATAATGGATGATGATGAATGGATGGATGGATAGATGGATGGATGGATGATGGATGGGTAGATGGATGGAGAGATGGATGACGATGGATGGGTAGATGGATGGATAGATGGATGACGATGGATGATAGATGGATGAATAGATGATGGATGATGATGAATAGGTAGATAGATGGATAGATGGATGGAGGATGGATGGGTGGATGGATGGATGGGATGATGGGTGAGTACGGGTGAATAAAGGGGTACTTGATTGAGTGCATGGGTAAATAAAGGTGAAAAGGGATGGACAGATGGATGGAGGGAGAGACAATGGGAAAGAGGGATGGTCAGGTTGACTGAGGGGAAGACAGGAGTGGATGAGCAGAGGAGCAGGACAGATAGAGAAAGAAGTGAGTAGAATAATGGTAGGATGGATGGGTTGCAAAACTGAGCACCAGCAGAGGGAGGGAAACTCTCAAAGAGAAGGTGAAATCCCTAAGAACCAGCAATGCCACCTCTAACCATGGCCCAGACCATGTGGACATCCCAACCATGAGAAGGAGGATGGCTTCCTCTAGACAGCACCTGCCTTCTTTCCCATGCTGCCCAACCCAAGAACCCTGCAGCCCTGGATCTGATTCATCATGAAGCACCCCCAGTCAAGTTCCGATAGAGATAGTATGTTTATTTTTTAAACAGGAATGAATTATTCAGCACTTCTAAATCCAGAATACATCAAGTCTAAAACGACACACACTGTGCTTTTCCCCTCTCCCTGCATACACTTAGAAATATTCTGTAATTTCTTTAAAAGAATAAAATTATTGATTGTGGGTGAATTAAAAATTCAAGAAAGACCCAGGAGCAAACAGGAGGTAGGAGATGTTGCTGGACTGGTGTTAAGTGCCCAAGGAGAAGGGGTAGTCAATGTGGGGGATAGAGGAAAGTAAGAAAGGAAGGGATAAAGGGCTAGGGGAAGAGGAGGCATTTCATTTCTGCCACATTGAGCTGAGTGGAGCCGAGAGTTTGTCTTCACACTCAGCAGGCATTGGAGGTCTGGACTCTACCAGCAAAGCCCAGCCCAGGTGGGAAGGCCAGGAGGCCCCTTTAGAAGCTCCCTGGCCCTGGGGAGTGATCTGGTTTATCAGGAAAATCATGGAGTCTTAGTCCTGGGCTCAGGAAGGTATGGGAGCCTCCAGGGCCCCAGGGTCTTGGCTTTGCTTCTCAGGACTGGGTCTTCCAGTCAATGGGATGGGAAGACATCTGACCCGGTACCTCTGCCAACATGGTGTGCCTCCCCTAAGGAACCATCACGCTTTGAGCCTCAGCAAATCTTTCCCATTAGGTGCCCAGCCTTTCCAGGAGGAATCCGGGAAGTCATGTGAGGTGGGAAGCGCCAGGCCAGAGTGGTCTCCATGAGGCAGGACCACAGGCCATCCGAGGCCCCCACTGGGAGTGAGAGTAAGGGGCTCGGTGGGCAGGAGGGCTGTGAATGGAGGGCTCATGAAGAGTTCATGGCCCTCCCAGGTGACGGGCAATGGGAAGTTCCAGAAACTTACTGTGAGCTCCAAAACATGCATTGTTTCACCTACAAAGTACTGATGAGATGGAATAGGAAGGGAAATTTGGGAAAAGGATGGTTCCTTAGGAAGTCTGGGCTGGCTTCCTGTGGGTCTGGCCAGGGGGCAGGATTTAAAGGGACCCCAGAAGCAAGCATGTAACACACGCAGCCCTCCCAAGAAGGCGCCTGCAGAGTCCTTAAGGCGACAGGACCAAATCCCGCAGAAACAGATGGGTTTGTGAGGCAGGACGGACAAACGCGGTGGAGTCCTCTGAGCCAGGAATTTCCCCTGTGGGCATCTGGCTTAAGGAAATCACCCGAAATGAGGGGGAAAAAAATGTCTTCTTCAGACAAAGATGATCATCATAGTATTTTTTTATATAGAAAAACTATTAGAAATAACTTGAAGCCAATAATAACAGAATTATGATATAAATTATGGCACATCTATTCAATGAAAAATGGCAGCTATTACAAATAATGGTCCCAAACTCAATGGGAATTTAGCAAAATACAAATCACGTGATGCCTGAGAAAAAGACTGAAAGCTAGTGGTACAATTTTTCTGATTATATATATGTAAAAATGTGTATGAACAAGGGAACATGAGGCCAGACATGGTGGCTCACGCCTGTAATCCCAGCACTTTGGGAGGCTGAGGTGGGTGGATCACGAGGTCAGGAGTTCGAGACCTGCCTGGCCAACTGGTGAAACCTTGTCTCTAATGAAAATACAAAAATTAGCCAGGCATGGTGGTCCACACCTGTTATTCCGGTTACTCGAGAAGCTGAGGCAGGAGAATTGATTGAACCCGGGAGGCAGAGGTTGCTGTGAGCCGAGATTGCACCACTGCACTCTGGCCTGGGGAGCAGAATGAGACTCTGTCTCAGAAAAAAAAAAAAAGGAAGGAAAAGAAAAAAGAAAACAAAAATTAAATTAGCCAGGTAGACTAATTAAAAAAAAAAAAAAAAAAGAGGAAGATGAAAAGGAAGTTTACTTACAGGTTAGCACCTGGTTTGTATTGGACTAGGGGTAATTAAGGGCACCTTGATTCCCATGCATCTGTTTTCTAAATTTGCGGTACCCAATGAAGACTTCTTGTATCATTTTATTTATTTATTTTTTTAAGACAGAGTCTTGCTCTGTCGTCCAGGCTGGAGTGCAGTGGCATGGTCTCAGCTCACTGCAACCTCCACCGCCCGGGCTTAAGTGACTCTCCTGCCTTAGCCCCCTGAGTAGACAGGACTACAGGCACATATCACCATGCCTGGCTAATTTTTCATATTTTTAGTAGAGATGGGGTTTCACCATGATGGCCAGGCTGGTCTCAAACTCCTGACCTCAAGTGATCCTCCCACATCGGCCTCCTAAAGTGCTGGGATTACAGGCGTGAGCCATCGCACCAGCCTCTTTCTACCATTTTAAACTATAAGCTTGGTGAGGGCAGTTGTAGGGCCAGACCCAAGTTTTCTCAGAGTTCAGAGAAGAGGTTGCAGAGAAAAGGAGATGAGCCTAGGGCAGGTGGATTTGCAGAAGAGAGGGCTGGGAAGGTCGGGGTTGCAGGGTCACACAGCTGGAGCTGATTTCCTGAAACCACACCTGACCCTGGAGCCAGAGCCTGCGAAGGTGCCCCACGCCCAAGGGACGGAGATGGTGAAATGCATTTTTCTGTGTCACTGGAATAGAGATGCAGGAGGACAAGGTTCTTTCTGTCTGTATGTTTGTCGCTACACTCCCAGAGAGTGACACACACTAACCATTCAATACATATTCTGTGCGTTAATGGATTGAAATATGCCTCTGTGGAATGTGCCTCTGTCTTTGTGACACGTCCGGCGCACAGTGGGCCTTCTCCTGCTTACACACTGAATTTAAGGCCCTGATTCTCCCAGGAGCCAAGAAGAGGAGAGCTCCAAATGGCGTTTCACGGAGAAAATAAATCTGGAAATCATTTGGATAATCCAGGTCGAGGAGGGGAGCGTTTTACTCTTCCCTGGGCCCAAATTTCCCAAATACCGCGTACACTCCACACCGTTCCATCTGCGAGGCCTCCCAGAGGGTTCTCTGACAGGGGCTCCGCAGGCTGCGTGGACATCCAGCCCACAGAACCCCTTGCCTCTCTGCTCCACCCCAGTTCCTCATTCTGGCAGCTCCTGACCCCCAAGATGCTGTGTGTTTTTCCCTGAAAACCAGGAGATAAAGAGGACAAAGAATTGAGAAAGTCTAATTTGCTCAAAGAAAGTGCGTTATATGGTTTCTCTAAGAGAGACTGAAAACATTCCTGATGAATCGTAGCCCAAAGACCCCGATTAAAATGGACTAGAATGAATCCGCTATACTTCTATTTAAAAATGCCATGCCACTAATTCAGTTTAATTCAAATATTAAACATGATTAACATTTCTATACGATTTATCAGGATTTAAGAAAAAAAATAAATGACAGTGACCATCAAAATATTGACAGTTATTGGGAAGTGACTTCTGGTGTTTAATCAATGTTTTTTTTTTATCATGTGATCTTTTTCTTCAAGTCAGCTTCTGACACCAAACTACATTTCATCAAGGTTGGTAAAATGTTTAGAGAGGAACAGATGTCAGAACATGGGGATTGCCAGTAACACTGATGGGAGCCAGTAATTTCCTTCCTGTCCAATGGCAAAAGGATGAAAAATAATCTAAATTGCATACAGTCATGCAAGGTTTACTGAAACATTAATGGCTATAAAAAGTAAGAGCACACAAAGCTATCTCCATTTTTCCCCCAAAACATCACTAAGGGTAATGACTTTTATATTTTAATTGTTTTAATTTATGAGAAATTCAACGAAAACCTTTACTTTTAAACCCTGAAATAGCTACACAAATACAGCTGATGATATTGATTAATGTTTATTAGCTCGTTCCAAATATACTTGCGTCTTAGTCAATTCTGCCATTTAATAATTTTGCTAAATCTCAAAAATGGAGATGCAATCTTGCCTTTAAGAAGGCAGCCCTGCTAGTTATTTACAGATTGTAACATTTACATAAGAGTTTGGTTTAACAAGAGATATAAATATAGATAAAACCCTTAGGACTTCATTCTTTAAACTGCCCTCTAAAAATCTGCCCTGCAATTTGCAAACTGAATTTTGTGCAGACTATTCTTGGAAGCCTTTGTGAATTAGGGAGAACTAACTCAAAGCAAGGGCTGGCTAATCACAATTTTGCAAATTGTACGTAGCAATCATCCTCACATTGTGAAATTCAGATCTATAAAATGCTGATGTTTTAAAGTTGAAAAATAAATTAGCTCACTAGAACTATTTCGCAAAAAAAAAATCAGTCTGAGCCTTTACGACTAAATTATTTGTTTTAAAAAAATTAAAAGATAGTCACATTGGTAGCAAATAATAAATAAAGGCAGAATATCATTCCAGCATGTTCCTGCCATGATCATCTGAACATCGGAGGGTGCCTCCGGGTGTCCCCAACTTCCCGGCATCTCCTAGAAATACTCACCTGCGTAGAGCGTGCGGACCCTGTAACTCCCAGAATACACTTGTGGCCATGCCCAGACTTCTATTTTAAATGCCTGCAGTGTATTTGTCTACGATCTGGAAAACGCTCTCAGACAGGGAAGGGATTAGTCAACATATTCTTTGATATGTCATCTATTCACTTGCTAAAGCCTGGATTCATGTCCGTCCAGCCAAAGAAGTTGGCAGTTAGCATTTGTTTATTTGTTAAAACCAATGCCATTTGGGTTACAAAATCTGTAATAATATCAAATATAAAAGAAGGGAGCAAACTGCCCCAAAGGCACTCTCCAAATCCAGTCTATCTGAAAATGGAGTGGCCCTGTGTGAAGAAAGCTGATCTCAGAAGAGCAGCTTACTGGCCCACAGAGAACAGGACGCGACGACCCAGGGCTGCGGGTACATTGCAGTGAATTTTCTACAGATCCTCACCCTAAGAGAAGAGAGACATATACATGCAAGCGCACACATGTGTACCATGCACACACATGCAAACATACATGTATGCACAGACTCATGCACACACACACGCACATAATGTGCCTCTTGTTAGCCCAATGCCCCATGCTGTAGCCTGCACACAGAGTCAGAGGTGGATACAAAGACTGAAGCTCAGCAAACCCTGTTTTCTCAAACTCCAAGGCCTCTCCGCAGTCTTTGGCTCTAGTGGAATCTTGTGATATTTAAAATTGCTTGAAATTAGCCCATATTTAAAAATACTCTAATTCCATTGCAAAGGCATCTGCCCGCCCTAGCCTTGGTCTGCATCATTTCATTGGCTCTTTTCAGACCTACGTCTGGTTTGCCCGGTTCCTTCCTTGTTCTTGGATATTACATCAGTTAAATATAAATGCAACTGATATGAGGTTTGATATCACCCCATCTTCATGCATCATAAGCTCCTTGAAGGCTGTCACAGCACAGTTCTGGGCACAGCACAGTTCTGGGCAAACATGCAAATGAACCTCATGCAGTGTTGGGAGAGGGCTCCGTTAGCTCAAGGGGTCCTGGGGGAAACTGGCCAAGATGGTTTTATCATTTTAAAAAATGTGATCACAATGACCTTGGAAAGGGCAGGCCGGATGTGCCGACACTTGGCCATTCTGCCAGTATCCTGTGTGTCACTGTGGAGACGGCTAGACACCAGCTCCAGTCCACAGAGGTGGCATTTCTTACCTCAAGCACTCAGTCGCTTAGCCTGCAGTGTAGGCATTTTGTGTAACATTGCTTCTAGAAAGCAAATATTTATATTAGTAAATACCATCAAGATATGATCTGCATTCAAGTGTTTTCTATAGGTAGCTGTTAGAAACAAGAAGAGAAATTGCTGCCTAAGTGGTGAAGAGGGAAAAAAAGGTGTGTGGGTGTCTCAGAAGAATTGATGAAATGCCTTAAAATGTTACCTTTCTGCCCTTAATTCTGAATGTTGACTCAACACTCCATTACAAGGTAAACCCTCCAAAGACAATGGTCAGAGGTCATTGAAACTCATCTCCCCCGCAGAAGGAATACCCAGCCCCCCTCCAGCAGTCAGGTGCAAACGATCTGCCCAAGACACATTGCCAGCAGCCTCCACGAGGGCTGGGTTCAAACGCACATGTCCTACGCCTTCTGGAGCACAGACCCCTGGAAGGAAGAGAAGACAGAGGCACCCACTCCTCAGGCTGCTGGACTTCCAGCCAGGCCATCTCCATACCTCGGCTCAGGTGTAAAACCAGGGTGTAGGTGTAAGACCTAAAGAGACATGTCACCTGCCATGTGTCTGCCCTGAACTCAGAGGCACCTGCAAGGGGCTCTCCCGACTCCTGGGGGGTGGCTAAGAACACGTCCCTGCTCTGACAGGACCCAGCTGGGTAACCTCAGACAAGACAGTAAGCCCCCTGCCCCTCAGTTTCCTGTGGAAAAATAGCATAATGACACCTGTCTTCTGGGAGAGGGGAGCTAGGACCCCAGACAGGGCCGGGCTCAAGGTGTGGTGGCTGTCTTCACTGTGGGGTGGCTGTAGGTATTTATAACAGTATTTTAATCTACATTTTCAATTTTAAGTTATTGAACTACAGGCTATCAGTGCTTTGGGCACCTTAAGAACAATGAGGGCTAACCCCCTCTCAGGAGCAAAGGGAGGCCTTGCTCAGTACCCACCTCCTGCCCAGCCCACGCTTTGCCCTGAGTGCCCATACTCTGCTGTCCTGCAAGCTGTGTCCCCCTCCCCATGTCCCTAGGCTCCTCAGGGTCCACAGTCAGGCTCCGCAGGGCTGTATCCTACATGCCACAGCGGGGCGGGTATCTTAGCATCCCACCTGGACCAGGCTCAGCACGGGATTCCATGGCCTGCACAGGCCAGGAAAGGCAAATCATGTAGGCTTTATGTACCAGCCCTCAGGTGGCCCCAGAAACCACCTGTTGAAGACCTTCCCAAAAGTCTTCAGCACACACCTGGAATGGCACCCATGGAATGAGGAGCAAAGCAAATGCTCTGTAATGTAAGAGGATCAGGCCTCACCCTCTCATGCCCATACTACGGCCTGGTACCTCATCTTTGTAGCCAACCATCCCCTACCCTATCCACCCTGAGCAGTCTTTCTAAGGCTTCCCTGATTATGTCCTTCCCTTGCTCTACATCAGCCCCTAAAAAATGTTTAAAATATGTATAACAAAGGGGTAATGTCCAACATATGTAAAGAGCTCTTGAAAATCCATTTTAAAAATTAGAAAAATAGGAAAACATATTAACAAGCAATTTATAGAAGTCATTGGAGTGGGCAATACAGATATGAAAAGATAGCTAGTCACACTCTGAATGAGGGACGTACAAGTAGATGATACCAGCCTTCCTCCTTCATACTGGCGAACATTTAAAGGAACAATAACATTCAGTATTGGTGAGGTTTTGGCAGATGAGTACTATGCATACAATATTGGTAGACATGTGTACAGTGTACACAAACAACATTACTTGCAAGGGCAATTTGGTGGCATCTATCAAAGAATTAGAATATACACCTAATGACTCTGCAATGCTACTTCTAGGAATCTATCCTACAGAAAACTCAAACTTGTTTACCATGATACAGTGTTTACTGCAGCATTTTAAGTGTAATGTTGAAAATGGAAACCTCCCTCATATCCAACATATGGTTACATAAATATGAGCATGCCGTACCACACAGAATTACACAGAAGTTAAAAAATGTCTGCACCTCCTATTTATCTGATGTTTTGATCTAAAACCAATACTGGTTTTTTTAAAAAAGTAAGTCTCAGGACAATATGTATAGTAAGACTCATTATGTAGGCTTCAATGTCAATTTTATGTAAAATACATATGCATGATTTTCTTTTTGTGAATATTCACCCTGCACATGATGTATATATATACACCAGTCCAGTAGGTGCTGTTTACCAAACCAAAATGCATTATAGGAGTTTTCTCCATCGATGGGAGAAGGATTTGGAAGTAGAGTTGAAAGGGGTCTTTTGGATTTCACATTACAGAAATCTGTGTTGTTTGAATCTTAATAGTGAACCCACAGAACTTTTGTAATTCAGTGAAATCAACTACACTGAAACACCAAACCCTTCAGGCTGCCCCTCCTCCTCCAGTACCAAGACGAGGATCCTTCACTGGACTCAGGACCTTCCTATCGGGCCCCTGTTGACCTTCTCAAACCAGATCCTGCTACGAAGGGCCTGGGGGGGTGGGTGGCTCGTGCCCCACCATCATCCTTCCTTCCTTCCTTTTCTTACCTCTGCATATAAAACTCTGACTCAATTTTCCAGGCCACCTCCTCCAGGAAGCCTTCCCTGACTGCTTCCTCCAGGAAGCCTTCCCCTCCCTACTCTCAACAACTCCTTTCACCATGCCCCATAACCTCTTATGACCTATCCCTTACTCCTTAAGGGCAACTCACATTGGACAGTACACTTCACAAGAGAAGGACCATGCCTCTTCATTCTCCCCATCAATACATATTTGTTGAGCACCTACTATGTGCTGAGCAAGATTCTAGGTGCTGAAAATAGAGCAGAGAACAAAAGGCATGAGATTCCTGCCCTCAAGGAGCTGATAATCTGGGACAAGAGCAAACAGTGAAATAAGAAGAATAAGCAGAAGTGCCAAGGGGAGAGAAGCATGGAAGAGAAACTAGAAGGCATGGGGAGGAGGAGGACCGGGTGGGCCACAAAGGCCTCTCTGGGACATGCCATTTAGGCCAAGGCCTGCAGGTAGAGAGCCAGCAGGGAGAGTGGGGCCAGTGGTTGGGGATCGGGGCTGGGTACCCTGCAGGAGCTCAGGAACCGCCTGTGTAGACAAGCAAACAAATCGCTCCACCCAGAGAAAGGGGAGGGGTTGGGTGTGATCACCCACCTTAGCCTGCCTCTTGCTCACTGCCGCAGGCACATTCCTCCTATCAGACCAAGAAGGGCCCTGGACCACCTACCCAACACCTTGCCCAGGTCCCTGGAGTGAGGGAGAGAAGGGACCTCCCCAGCGAGCCGGGATCAGAGCACAGGCCCACAGGGAAAGCTACTCGGGTCAAAGTGCAAAGATAACCCCAACAACATGAGTCTAACAGCTGAGCTCTGCCTCCCAGATCCTGGGAGCTGGTGCTGGGCCTACGAGGCTCTGGGAACGCGGTGTGGCTCTTTTCTCTATGAGGGCAGCCGCAAGGGTGGAGGACAGCAGAGCTGGGACCTTCTCATAAGTGGACCCTCAAGATGCATGGCACCTGGCAGCAGGTATCAAGGGCACCTGATAGCTGCAGCTAACTCACAAAAGAGCTGTCTCGACAAGGGGGAGAGTCTCGGAAGCAGGGCCCCAGAAGGAATAACCTGCGGGAGCCCTGTCTACACCACAGCCTGCACGAATGATAGTCCAGCGCACACGGGCCCGCTCGAGACTCCATTCCCAGGGACACCATGGTGCACCTGCAGCTCAGGACTGCTGCCCTGCCACAGAGGGGTCCCCGGGGTCCCCAGGACCTTCACTCTAAAGTTCTCTGCACAGCAGATGAGCAGAGCCCTCTGCCAACCTGCAGCCCCGGGAGACAGCAGGGGCCTCCAATAAGCAAAGCAAGCATTTGCTTAGGACACCAGCCATGCAGGGCCACCTCAAAGCTGAGTACATTGGGAATAAGAGCTGGAGTTGACAGTCCCAAAGGAGCGTTGGAGTAGTTACCATGTGAGGCAGCAGGACTTTGATGAACTTCCTTACACCTGAGTTATGACCTAACCGCTATTCTTTATTCTGAATTCCGCACAGTGCGGAGTGAGGGACAGGGCCATCTATTCTCAGAGCCCAGGCTTCCGGGGTCTTCCTCTGGTCCCATGAGAAGGCCTTCGGGTTGGGAGACTCAGATTTCATACACCGCTTTTCCTTAACGGGGAACCCACCTGTACTCAGGATGCCACACTGAGCTGAGGACCCCCAGAGGCCACTCTTGGCCTGGGCTTCTCAGGGATGCTGGAAACCACAGTCGGGGTGGGCAATGAGGGGACAGCAGGCTGTGAGGCTGTCCCTCCTGCCCAGTCCTTGCAAGCCCCACCTTGGACAGGGATCTCCGGCCCTGGGAGGCTTTGGAAGTCATGGGGTGAGGGTGAGAGTTTCAGGGGGTGGCAGGTAGCAGGGCTTGGGGTTTTGCTCAGAGAAGGGGCTCCCTGTGGAGAGTGTGGAGTGGGTGGGCTTCCCCAGGACCCCTGGGAAACAGGGCTGTGTGTGGCCAGGCTGAGATCAACCTGACCTGACTGACACAGTGGGGAGAAGACAGGGCAAGGGACCTAAGCAGAGGTCGGCCACCACTAGTAGATTTTCTAGAGGTTCTTCTTACCACTTAAAGTTATTTGGCACCAGCAGGAGGCCCAGGCAGGGCCAGCTCTGTCAGGAAAGGTTTGACCAGAAAGCTCACTGTACAAGGTGCCTGGACAGGGAGCTACCTGCAAGCAAACCTCCACCCTGCTATCTCAGCAGCCCAGGCTCCGTCCAAGCCTCGGGCTGCAGAGACTGTGTCACCTGCTAAGGCGAGATCCTTGTGAGTGCCCCGGGCTCTGTGTCTGCCACGGCCTTGTCACCTCGCTAAGCCATCACAGAGACCCAGGGATGGTGCCTGGCATGTCTGCTCTGAGGCTCACCCCAGCGGGATCTGGAAGTCCCTGGCCTTTTACTTTGATAAGAAGGAGAGAAATCTGGGAAGTGTGGCCATCATCATGTCTGGGGACTGAAGCAGGCCCTGCCCTGCAAAAGGCCAGAGCAAATGCTACTGTACCCATTTTGCAAAAGAGGAAATGGTCCCAGCAAAGGAGGGAGGCTGCCTGAGGTCACAGAGGCGTTCGTGGGAAAGCCCAGGCTCTTGGCTCTCTGTGCAATGCACATCCCAGCCCACTAGGCCGCCCGAGGCACGGTCCGAAGACCATACCCTATCATACAACTGCGTAGCACACATCCTTCACCCTAAGCAAGAGGGAGCCACTCTGACCACGAGCAGTGGGGGTGGTCCACACCCTCCTTCAGATGGGTTCTGGACACCGGCTCCCCCCATGCAGGTGACTATGGGAGTCTTTCAAAGACAGAAAATACTTTTTAAATTTTATTATTTTTATTTGTATTTTAAACTAGTTTAATACAAAAAGAAAAATAATCACTTTAACAAAAACTCCATTGATCTGACTTAACTAGAAAAAAGATCTCAAGGAATCCCAGAAGCTTGTTTTTGGAAGTTGCTTTGGAAGCCAAATGTGAGCATGGGAAACTCTGTGTGCTCAGGCCAGGAAGGGTTGGAGAGAAGGAGGTGGAGGAGGCAGGACCACTATTCCATTCTCTGAGACAGGCTTTCTCCGGGAAAGCTGTGGCGCGTCCCCCTCTTCCCTTCCATCCCCGACTCCTCTGTTCATCCTGGGGTGCCCACAGACCTTCTCTTCTCCCCACAGTGAGGGTCACACGCACCTCCCCATCCTGGAAAGGCTCATCTTCTCTCATGCACTGCCTCTCTCCACCTGCAAAATGGCAAGTGCAAACTGCACCCAGGTGTTCAAAAGTGTGGCACGGGCACCAGTGATGGGAAGTGAGACTCGCTCATTCAAATTTAATTTAATTTAAACTTTTTCTTGCAACAGGGTCTTGCTCTGTCACCCTGGCCAAAGTGCAGCGGTGCAAACAGAGCTCACTGCAGCCTCCAACTCCCAGGCTCAAGTGATTCTTCCATCTCAGCCTCCTAAGTAGCTGGGCTGGCACCCAACTAATTTTTTTGTTTTAACTTTTCGTAGAAATGAAGTCTCACTATGTTTCCCAGGCTGGTCTCGAACTCCTGGCCTCAAGTGATCCTTCTGCCTTGGCCTCCCAAAGCACTGGGAATACAGGTGTGAGCCACCACGCTTAGCCTTAAAATTTTAATAGTCCACTTGCATTTACTTTAATGTGACTTAGGGAAACATAACTAGCACCTTTAACCCATGATCTCACAGCAACATTAGGACTAGGCTAACTAAGGTGGGCAGGTATCAGGCTGGGGAATGAGAGAGTGGGAGAGAGAGGTGGGGGGAAGAGAGAGAGAGAGAGAAGTTGATGTAAAGCTCCTTCAATGAAAATATTAAACAAATAATAGGAGTGTATGGATATGGCAAGAGGAAATAAACAAAGATTATATGGGGAGTAAATGAAGTGCAGATTATCCAGTGAGCAGGCTAAGCACCTGCCTAGGGCACCAGAGCAGTGTAGGCACCACAAAGTTGAGAAAAAATATTTGAAACAATGTGATGCTTTGGGGGAAAATATTAAATCTCAGAACTTTCTTCTATTTCTCCACACTTATGCTACAGCTTCGTATTGTTTTTTATCTGAACTGCACACAGGGGTGGCGAAAGGGAACCTGCCTTTTTGGGGTGCAGGGCCCTTATAAACCAGTCCTCAGTAGGAAAGGCCACCATGGTCAGGAGCTCGGGGACAGATGGGCTCCTGATCTCCCTCCACCTCTGCCCAGAGCATTAGGAAAGACAGACACAGCCCCAGGAAGCACAGAGAGGCCCCTCTAGAGGCAGGCAGTGACTGGAGGCGTGAGCAGGGCCAGTGGCCACCCTCCGTGCCCTGCACAAGGTCCCCACACCTGTCACCTCTAGGCCCTAGGAAGCGAGGGCTCCCTCAGGATCCGAGCGTCAGACCAGGCTCATCAGGGGACGATGGATCTCCTGAACCAACCTTACAAAAACCCACAGGCAAGGGACCCGGGACCCTGAGTCGCCCGGGAGGGCTCACATCAGATAATGAGGAATGGGTTTTACAAAGTAGCCCTCCGCCACAGCCCATGGCGATCCGACCGTCTCCCTGCGGCCCATTATCCGAGCACTTGAACCCTGGATAACAATGAGTTCATAGAGAAGAAAGTGCCCGGCGTTAATTGTCTGTATTTAGTCACGCAAACAGAAGCAATGGTCTGAGAATGGCTGGTTAGCCGCTGACAGCCTCAGCTCCGCGCTGGCTCCGAGGAGCGGTTACAAATTGTTTTGATGGAGATTCTACCAGAGCAGTAAATTTCCTCTTAAACCTGCTTGCCTGGAACAAGTTCTCTCCCCTTCCTCCGTCTTCTCCTTTCTCCCCACTTTTCGCCTTAAATGAAATTCCTGCCGCTGCTAATATCCAACAAATAAACATCATTAAGAAATTGAAGGCACTGAAAGAATGTGTGGTTTATGTTAAATTTTCCCCTGTCAATCAATTCTGCATGTCTGCATGAAACCGATGATCGCATCATCATGTTAGTTTGCCTGACTTGTTCGGCACAAAGAAGGTGGGAACATTTTCTCAAGCAGGGATGTCAGCACTTGAAAAATCCATCACCATCTGTGCTCATTTTCTGAAAGGGAGAAAAACAACCCCTGTTTAAGAATACACCAGAACAAATAACTTGAATGTTTGAAAATAAACCACAGGGTCAAAGAAACTTTATAATGAAACGGGGAAGCAACAGTATTGTTCTGTTTTTATAACGCGGGGCTGGCGTACCTTCATTTGACACAGTCTTTGCTCCAAAAATAGATATTAATAATACCCACGGAAAGACCCGCGCCATGTGAAATGCATGCAAACACGTTATTTTCAAAGCATCTGGCAAGGCCCTGGGAGAGACCTGTGGAGAAGGGGCTCTCTCCTGCTCCCAGCTCTCGAACCCCAGCGCTCTGATGGGGCAGCCTCTGTGTTCATTCCATGCCACGCCTACCCTTCCCACTTGTCCCTGCCCCTCCCCACCCACTTTTCTCATCTGAAAGGCAATCAGAAGCCCCTCTAATCCCAAAAGACCATCACCCATAAGAAGCCAAGGAAGGAAAAACTTTCATCACCAAACTTTTTGAGCAAAGCCGTCGAAGCCACCCTGCGACAGGGACGCAGAAGGGAGGAGGGAGACGTGAATGGAAACATTGTTCCACCCTTAATAAACTTATAAGCCAAGAGCATTTTGATCTAATTTTTCTTTCTGCGTCTCACTATTGTACTTTGTCATGAGGAGGCCTCACATAAATAATGTAGAGTTCTTATGAAAGTTTTTAAGACACCCAAAGTTGGACAGCAGTGTTACAAATGATGTCCGACACAAAGAATATCAATTAATCAAATGGTAAAACACTACAAGAACTCACAGCACACAAGTAGCAGAGGGAAAGATAAATTGATTTTTGCTGCAGCACTGCGCCTTTTCAGCCGCACAACTGTGTGAAAAATACCAGTGAAAAAGTGTGCTGAGGCAGCAGAACCATTTAATACTCCACAAACAGTTATCTGAGGCAACGTCCAATAACCAGACAGCACAGTAATGTGACCTACATACTAACAAAATCATTTTTAGACATAGAAGCGACGCCAAACTGGCCCCCGGGATACCAGTTAGATAACCAGTTATCTCTTGCAACCTTCCCGGAACTTTGTCTTTGCCCCTTTTCCCCATTTCTACAGCTAAAATGTGTTATCAGGGATCGACCATCCAGCGAGCAACCAGAAAGACGAAGCAAACATGTCACTCCTTAAGTCATTTCATTCGCTTGGCGACCTCTTGAGTCTCTGCATTTTCATAGCTTTTTTGTTTGTTTTGATTCCCCTTATGTGTCTTCTTTTGTGTCTGATGGATTTCTTGTCTTTTCCAAAACTTTTTTCCTAGACAAGGGTGGGAAAATCTTGCTGTTGCCTGAGGACTCTTCTTCTCAGGAATCCTCGGAGATCTTGCCAAGTGTGGCTAAGTTGGGCAGGGGACAGGGCTGGGGAGACGCAAAGGTATTGCGACGAATCACACTGTCACTGACCTGCATCATAAGAAATTCTCAAGTGCCATTTTCTCCAAGCTGGCCCCATCACCAAAGATCTATCTCACAGACCCTTCACAGGAAATCATGGTGCTCCACTTGGGAACACAGCCTAGAGTGAGACTGCACAAAAATCAGACTGCTGGAGTCAAAGCAGGGATCTGCTGTGACCACAGAGTGACTTCCAGTGGCTCGCAGTTCCCAAGCTGTCTGGAGAGGAGCAACCCTTAGAACTTGGAGCCTTAGAGAACTCTCACTGGCTTAACTCCCTCTAGTAGCTGTCTATGGGCTGCAGGAACCCATTTTTATGGAATACATGAGGGCTCTGAAGACCTGAAAAGCTCCCATCCCCTCCCTCACTGCCCTGGAGCAACAAAACCAAGATGGCGCCCAACTCAAGAATTTCTCTCCAGCTAGAGTTGAGCGCCAGCTTTGTAAGTGCTTTAAAAAATCTTCTCCTTCTAAACCTTTCTCCCACCCCATTTCAGTCTTCAGAACTTATGACTGATAATCCTCTTTGTTTCAAGAAAATCATGGTTCACATGAAAAAAAAAATGTTCACAAGATTACATGGAGAAAGCGCCAAGTCCCCCTAAAATAATGCCACAGCAATCAAGTTCATCTCAGTCCACATTGTGAGTATTTTTAGGGTAATGTTACCCTTTATGCACCAAGCTAACGATGACAAACCATACACTTCTGTCCCTGAGACACAGCAGATGGAATCCTGGATTCTGCTCTTGGTTCTAATGCTCACCTCCACAGGTGAGGGCTGGCACCTTCCTTGAGATGTGCTACATAAGTTCTCCAAGATGTCACCAGCCATCAGCCAGAGCCTGTGTTAATACAGGCCTTAGCATAATGAATGGTATACTTTGCAGATTTCTCTTTCCAGAAAAGAATGATTTAATATCATAAAATAAAGCTTCAGACCTCCATGCCAATTACTGTGTTTAAGTCATCGAAAGCCACCCAGGAAGGTTAGAGGAGCATGCCAGTGTTAAAGGAATGTGTAACCCATCTGCAAAGAGAGGCCAAGTTACGCTGCTTTCTGGGTAAGAAGAGCAACTCGCTAAAAGCTTCAACACAGTGAGAAGAAAATGTCAGGCACCACAACCTTATTGCATTGGCTATAAACACGAGCCAATAACTAAATCATTGTCGCCGGTTTTACTTGTGGGTCAGGCTGAGAAATACTGAAACACATAATCAAGTTCGGACTGTATTTTAATAGAAAAAGAAAAAACGGTAGTGATCCCAGCCCACTGAGAATGTTATGAAGCAGGAGGGATGTATCAGGAGAAGGGGCTCTCAGCAGAATGAATGGTCAGGGTGACTCTTGAGTGAATGTGGCAGACCAGGAACAGAGGAAAAGAAGGCACATCTTCCTCATACCCTCTGTTAGAGCTCTCCTTAGGAGGGAGGAGTTTCCAATGAGGAAACAATGAAAAGCTAGAAAAATTAAAAGCATCCCTCATGGAAAGCCAAAGCAGGTGCAGAACAGATTTTTTTTTTTTTTTTTTGCACGTCCTCTGGCCCTGGGAACAGTGCCCACCTAATCACAGTGCCCCCTGAACACAGTGGCCACGCCTCATTTAGCAGAGACTAGTTTTTGGTTTCTTTAAAAAAAAAAAAAAGGCAATATTTCACATATCAATCAAAAAAGGGGGGGAGGTATTTAAGTTATTTTAACATCAAGTGTTTTTTCAAAGCTATAAATATATGTGAGGGGACTAATTGTAAACTTCTCCCAGAAACCCAAATCCAAATTCATGTTGCCATGCGAATTCGAGATAATAAATTACATCCTTCTAAGTAAAGCATCCACTGTAATAAAACACCCACCCCAGAGAACTCAGAAGCCCTGATCCCAGCTAAAAGGATTCATGCCTTTAGAATTCTGGAGAGATATATATATATAAATACAATTTTTTCTGTCAGTTCCCTCAACTTCTCTCAATTACTGATGTTCTTTACATACTGAATTTTCTAGGGTTTGATGTGTGATTATGGCTATATTTTTATCTATATGTTTTGTGGCTCTTACACTTAAGCTTTTTGCTCACAAATCTTTTATTAAAAGTACTAAATTGTAAAAAGCACATTCATATTTCATTCAGTGTTCCATACAGAAATGTGAGTTTTCGCAGCAAACACAGCTGCATACAGAAAGTTACCATAAAATAACATACCAGACTATAGATCTCTGCACTTTGAATGTTTCAGCTCAGAAGTAACTTTACTGGAACTATATTTTCCAGAACATTTTCATCTTCTTTCTCAAACAAACTTATAACCAACTTTTCAATTTTCCAAATCAAAGTCGCACGTGAAATATTCACCTTGAATCTCATGTACTTTTAGGCAAAAGCCAAAAGCAAATCCAGAGACATTTCAGACTTGACAGCTTTCATTAGCTCTATCAACGTGTTAGAGGTAAGTGTGTTACAAACCCAAGACATACACATATGTTTTGATATTGGTGTGTCTGTAGATCTTAGCTTGAAATGAATAAGCAGAGAAAAGAGAATAATCTGACTGTGGGGTGAGATGGCTCAGATATTGAGCCAGGAAATAGGGTGACAGAGAGATAAGACAAGAGCCTTTCTGAGTCCTGGGAATTCCAAGGTATTGATCCAAGGCAACAAAAGGAGAGAGAAACTCAAAGCTGAAGTCTGACCAGTGTAAACGAGCATCTCTTTACAAAAAAAAAAAAAATCTCTCCAGGGAATGCACACGCTGGCCTGGTCAGCTAGCAAGCCACTGACCTTTTGAAAAAAAAGGAGTGTAGAATTAAAACTGCCAATAAGGCAAAACAATTACTCAACACAGATTTCATGAGCAAATGAATAAATGGGTGAATAATGTGAACATTTGTCAGTTGCAGTCAGCATAATAAATGAATCTGATATTAAAATTTGGAGGGGAAAAAAAACCGATGTGACCCTCTGTCAGATCAAATCACTAAATACATCGGGAGGATCCACTCCATGCCTGGCCCAGGCTCTATGCTGCGGGTGGACCGAGGGAGGACAGGGTGCCTGATGGCACAGTCCTTTCCTCACCCACGCTGGCCCCTCCTGCCGAAGCCCAGCCAGTGCCTACCAGGGGCCAGGGCAGATGGCTCCCAATCCCTGCCTTGGTCCCCCACCCAATTCTGCCTAGAAGAGTCCTTCAGGTGTCAAACGGTGGGCTCCCAAACCCCAAACCCCAAGCCCAGATCTGGGGTCACCCTGTGAACCCAACCTTGGCAAGAGACTGTGGCCCAAGAAACACCCTCAGCCTCCAATGTTGGTGCCAGGGCAAAGCTGAGACAACCACCCCTGCAGCTTCTCAGTGATGAAGGGGGCTGAGGCTCAGGGCTACCTCAGGGGCTTAAAGCCAGGACTGCAGAGCAGCCTGAGCTGATTCTCCTAAGAACATTAAATACCCAACTGCTCATCGCTCAGATCACACCTCCATTCTCCAAGCACTTGACTCAATTAACAGAACACTTTCCACCCCTCCACATACACAGTGAAGTGTGCATTTTCCTTCCTTGTTTTGTACAATTGGGGAAACTGAGCCAGTCAAGAATGGGTTCTCCAGGGTCAAGTGAGGACACCAACTCCCCTCCCTTCCCACGGTCTCTCTTGCGCCCACTCTTGCCCCTGCACAAGCTCACTCCTGGCAGGTGATCCCCTAGCCCAAACTCTATATCGGCTTCCTCAACTACTCAACTACAGTGGGGAACTCACACTGTCCAGTCCATTTGGGGAAACCAAGGCCCAGACAAGAGAAAATGTAGCTTCAGGCCCTGGAACTAATGGAAAGCAAAACCCTCAGCCTCCTGCCTTCCAAGCTTCAGCCCTCCTACTCCTCTCTGGGCTACTCCCTTGGGCTCTTAATTCTGCAGAACTTCAGAGGAGCAAATGAGCTGGGAACAGAGATGTCTGCCCCAAGCAGTCTCCTCCTAAGAACAGGCACTCCTCTGACGGAGGCATCTTTGCAAACCATCAGGAAGATGCAAATATGCTTTACCCCTAGAACTTCTCTCCAGCCCAATCATGAGAACTTGGGCTGGTCCACTGTCCATCATTTCCCCCAGATGGTGCTGGCAGAGGCTAAGAGCCTGCAGGGTGAGTGGTCCACGTGGGGCAGTTCTGTGAGCCCCAGGCTTTCATCCTTTCCAGCGCACAGCCACAGCCCTCTCCCCACACTGCTGTCCTCCTGGACTATACTAGGAGCAAAGCGCTGCTCAGGGACCCTACAGGTCGCCTCACCTGCTGGCCCCAACTGCCCCCAGAGCAGCCAGCTCTGGGTCACATAATTCACTCACTCCCTCCCCTTTCGCTGGGAACAGGCAGTGGTTGGCCCCCGCAGAGGCCCCGGCCCAGGTTCTCCCTTGTTGAATCAGTGAAGTTAGGAGGGCAGGAGCTGGGCAGGAAGTTGGATTCTAGCTCTGCAAAGTCTCTGGACCTCAGCTTTCCTTGCAGGAGAATGGGATAACAACTTTAGCTCCCTCCCATCAAAGGCTTCTGGAAGGCTCAAATGAGAAGGCCTAAGGGACCTGGCCTTAAGAAGGATCCATCAGATTGTGTGTGAGCCCGGCTCCAATGGTTCAAGCTCCATTGAACTGGCCTTCGTCTCCGCTGTTTTCTCAGAGGAAGGCCTGAGATGAAGATGCAAATGCGGGCGGTTTGTGCGGGGAAGTTTGTGCGAAAGTTTGTGCAGGAGGTAGTCCCAGAAAATGCCAGGGGATAGAGGGGAGGTGGGGAAAGAAAGGAAGCCTGTGCATAGCAGGCTAAAAAGTGCACTGCACTGAGGGCACCAGGCCTGAGTCCAACTGGGAACTCTAAGACCCTGAGCGGGACTCCCCCACGCTGCTCCATCCAGGGAGAGAGGAGACCACCGCCTACCCACCAGTCCCCATCCCCATCGACTGAGCGGTGCTCCAGAGGTGTTAACTCCCTGGCACGTGTGCTTTTCCCCATGGCAGACCAGACACACACCAGTGACGAAGGACACCCCCAGGCAGAGTCGTGGATGCTGGTGTGAGGAAGCCTCACCCTGAGTGGTGAGTGGCTGCCAAGGGGCACCGACAGTATCTGCTATCCCTGCCTAATAAAATAGTGTCGGCTGGGCACGGTGTCTCATGTCTGTAATCCCAGCACTTTGGGAGGCCGAGGCAGGTGGATCAGGACTTAGAGACCAGCCCGGCCGACATGGTGAAAGCTTGTCTCTACTAAAAATATAAAAATTAGCTGGGTGTGGTGGCCGGCACCTGTAATCCCAGCTGCTCGGGAGGCTGAGGCACAAGAATCGCTTGAGCCTGGGAGGCGGAGGTTGCAGTGAGCAGAGATTGCACCACTGCACTCCAGCCTGGGCAACAGAGCAAGACTCCATCTCAAAAAAAAAAAAAAAAAAAAAGGTCAAAAAGCAAACAGGGAACCTGATTCCCTTTCAGGAAACAACCCCCCAGGCTGTCTGCTCTCCAGAGAAGCTAGGAACCTGGCTGATCACAGAAACCTGGAGGCGGCACCGAGGCCCCTGCCCTGCACCTCCCGCACTGCCTCTCTTGCCCTGCCTCTCTCACCATCACATAGAGCCCGCCATGGCCACAGAACACCAGACACCGAGCTAACTGGTGGGGTGGCAAGGAAGGTGCCTGCCCTCCAGAACCTGGGGTCACCTCTGGGAGATGGAGCAGGTGTATAGCAGTGGAGACACAAGGTGGTGTGCCCTGTCCCCATCCCAGGAGACCCTGGACACCAGCCGAGCCTCAGAAACCCATCACGAATCGAGGAGCTCCTGGGAGCTTCGAAATGCCAAATGCAGATGAAAACGTGTGTGCCTAAAATCCATTGAGCCAGAACCACCAATGCTTTGAGCATCCTGTCTATGAACGTTTTCTTACATTGATATTCTAGCTCCCAATGTCAGGAAAAATTATGTAAAAACAAGAAAAATGCCCCTGCCACCAGAAAGTTTATAGTCCAGTAAGAAAGGATGAAGGAAGTAAGGCCAACACCAATTTGAAAGGGTCGTCTTCCCCTCCCTTGCCAGTCAAATCTGGTGCACTGTGTCTGCTGCATCCATTCAGGACATACTGATTGCTCTCTGCTTGCAGGCCCTGGGGGCAGTTGGGGGATTTACCTGGAGGATTGGGATGGGGTTGACATTCTATATAGAGGGCCCAACAAAAGAAAATGCGTGGAAGGTGGAGGTGTCTGGAGTCCGTGAGGACCAGCTAACAGGGCACAGACGCCAGCGGCTTGTGGGCTCACCCTTGGCCCTGTAGCATTGTAGACTCCCAAAGAGGACACTTTCTCTTGAGAGTGCCCCACAGACTGCATTCTAGAACTGCGTTCTTGTCCTGTGTCTGCTGTTCAGTGGCCACGTGGACCCAGACACCTGACTTCCCCTGTCTGAGGACCACCCGGGTCTTCATGCAAATCCTATTGGATTCTGCATGTGACAACCCAGGTCACTGTGCAAAGCCACAGGCATTGCTAGGAGTTAGAAAGGAGTCAACCCCAAAGACGCAGAACCATGGCTGTGAGTCCCAGGGTCTGCCCACAGCAGGCCCAGGATGCCCAGGAATCTGCTCCCAGCACGTTCCCCACCTGGCTGTGGCCTTGAGCCCTCCCTGCCACAGGACGGACAGAGCCTCCCATCTCCCGAGGACTTGCAGCAGAGCAACACAATCTGCGTTCGGATTTCCAGGGAAGCTGGCCTCCCTTTTCCACATCTTTGCGCCAGTGCTCCATGCATCCTATTTTAGAACGACTTTCTCTGCTTTACCCCCAAACCTTCTTAATAGTGCTGGGAAAAAATACTATATACAAACAGTGATTATGAAAAATTATTTGTATATGTTGCTAAAACGTGCTCTACATCTTTATTTAGCATCATCTCCATGAAAGTATCTCAATCCTTGAGACCTTGACACTGGCTTTGCAGAGGCCTCTACACACCTCCCTCCTCAGTGTGCAGAGGTGGGGCAGATTCTACCTAGCCTACATCAGCACCTGGCAGGGACCTCTCTGCACCCAGCCTGGTAATTCCCCTTTTCCCTGGGCTTTTTTTTTTTTTCCAGCATCATACATTATATTTAAGTCTCTCCAGCAATACAAATTTCAATTTGGCCAAGCTCTTTAATATTAATAGTTGTCAATCCAAATGCAGAGTGCATAATAAAAAATTTAATCGAAACGAATAGCTCACATATTTCTCTACCTCCTAAATATAGTTACCAATTAGACAAAAGATTCGGTTATATAACTTTGTAGAATTAAAGCCACCTACTAAGGACCACCAGTTAGGGCTGAGAAAGCTACAATGCAGATTGCATTCTGTCCATTACTCTTAAAGATAAAGCACATATCACCTCATCCTTCCTTGCTTCCTAGGCATAAACTGTGAACATGGAATGTGCAGGCATGCAATTCACAAGAGTTGTTAAAGCTAAATTGTAATCACAAAGTTACCCAGAGTGATAACAGAAGGGACCCAGGGCATCCCTTCTGTCACCATCTATAGCTAAAGCAACAGTATCCCCATCGCCGCTACCCCATTTTGCAGACAGAATAACTGAGGCTCAGAGGCACAGTGCACGCACCTCAGCTTCCTATTCCCTCAGACACAAAATTGTCATGTGAAGAGGTTATTTCTGTTTAATATGAGAAATAAGTTGTTGCCGGTTTCCCTGCTCTATGCTGAGAATCTGCACGTCACCACTGGATCAGGGGAGCCGCAGTCCCCAGAGCCTATGAAAACATCCACAGCCAGAATCACTTCCCAGGCAGGGAAGACACAAAGGCTGACTTTCCATTGTGATGACCAGGGGCCTGATGGGGCGTCCCAGAACCACAGTTTCAGAGGCAACCCCCCGACGATCCAGCATTTTATGGAATCACTGAGCTGGAAAGGACCCAGCCTCTCCTATCAAACCCCATCCCTTCCTATTGCAGCTGCAGAAATAGCCCAGGGGAAGCTAAGAGATTTGACCAAGGTCATGGAGCTAGTTAGCGGCAGAGCTGGGACTCGAACCTCCAGACACACACACACACACACACACACACACACACACACTTGTGCACACAGGTGTCGAAGAGTACTATAAGCGCTGGGTCCAGCCCTCTCCAGGCTCCCCCCATTGCGGTCATCCTGCCAGGTACCTAGGGTATTTCTTCGGCAAATTACTCCAGGCCTCTTTTGTGAGCTGCTCTGGGCTCTGCCCTGAGTTCCATCAAGCAAGAAGTTTAAATGAAATGGCTCCCAAGTTCCTTAAATGGTTTAATAAAACATATACTGACTGCAATGTGCAGTTTATAGTGGCAAACTATTGCCCCTCAGTTGGGAAAAATGACCTCCAGTCGGCAATATTCCTTTCAGCTTCATGATTCTAGTCTGCTGTTGCCCATTCCCTCAACCCACTGGGCAATTCTTTTCCATAACAAGGCTGGCTGCAGCCACTGCGTGCACTGCGGCCAAAGGTGCCCAGCCTGTACCTCCACAGGGCCCATTCTGTGACAAGACAAAAGAAATACCAGGCAGATGACAGTGGCAAATACAGAGGACAGGAAGGCTGCCTGGAGAGCAAAGAGACCCCAGGAAATAAATGTAGGGGATTCAGAGAGATTTGGGGAAATTAAATGTGGCATGAAACGGAAAGCGCTGTGTGAATGTAAGATTCCTATTCAACACCACCCAGAATTGGGATGGACAACAGGTTAATCAGATTCACGGGGGCGGGACGGGGGGACATGCCTGCTCTTGGCATCTGCAATGGTAAGATTTAGAAAACTCGAGGAGGGTATAATATGAATTTCTAAAACTCTCCCACGTTCATAACAAATAGCTATTAATAACGCTTAATCACAAATGCCATTTCCGATATTTGGTGCTGAAAGGTTTTGCCTCGTCTGAAAAGTACTGGAATTTGACTGCCAGAAACTGATGACCTTTTATCCTAAACTGTGCATCGAGATGGCTTGTTAAGCTCATTAGTATTATATGGTGAATTAGATTAGGCATTTTATGATTTTTCAAAAGAGGCTTTTTTGATATAAAAAAGCAGCAATTTCCTTTTTTGACATTTTTCATTTTTAAGGTAATAAAAATGGCACATGTGTACCATGGCATAATGGATTAATTAAGGAATATTATGTTTATCCTAACTCTTAACCCAGTTGTACATCTTCATAACTCACTCATAAAAATTAATGCATTATCTTATACCATGGGATGATAGATCTTCTATTTTTACCAAACCTGCTCAGAATGCATTGTTCTAAATTGGATTATTCTGAGAAATAGTGAATACCATATTCCAATATCATCAGCCCAAAATCATATTGTGATTTTAAAATGTTATATTATTATATATAAAATCTAAACCTTCTCCCCACTGTGGCTTTGAATTGCTGGACTCTTCCGGCTCTTGAAGGATCAAGCTACCCCCCACCTACCCTCACAGGCAGCCTATTTTATATCTCCTCTCATTCACAATGGATTTGTTGTTTAAAAAACACATTCATTGCATCAAAGAGTCACTGGACAATATTTTTGGCTATCCCTTTGTGTCTTGATGGTAGATGTGACTATAAAAGAATATTCATGCAAGATTCATAAAGGCCCCAGATTTCTAAATCAACAGATGAAAAATCCCTAAAAATAATAATGTCCAGATGTTGCTTATTTAAATGAGCTGTTGCCATTTAATGTTGCCAATCACAAAAGTGATAGAATTTGTGAATTTCAAGGTATTCATAATTTACAGAGGATTATAATTTTTATCAAGGGAGCATCCAAGGTGATTAAAATCAGTGATTTCAATAAATACAAATGATTCTTTCACAGAGGCTACCTTTATAAACTTGGCCTCATACCACGAAGCCCACACTTTCACATTGTAGAGTCTTTTTCTTTCCCAGGCCCCCCTTTGGCAGGGAATGTGACCTGCCAGGCCTAAAATGCAGATTATTTTTAATGTGCTACAACTTCAGAATTGGAGGGACTCTTAGAAGTCATATAGAGCCAATTTCTCTTACGGGTAAGAAAACAGAGCTCAAAAATGTTTGACCCAAAGTCTTGCAGCTGAGAAGTAAGTAAGAAGCTTCCAGAATCCAGCCTTCTGAGGTCCACCCACTAAAATTTAGGTTTAGCGTTACTATAATCCCAGGCCCACTGGCATTGCCAAAGGAGACTGGGAGAAACGAAGATTCCCAGGTTCCTTCCCAGACTGGTATACCTGCAGATACGGGGCCTGGGAACCTACACCTGAAACAGATTCTCCCAGCAATCCTGAAACCATCGCTATAATGTATTCCCTGGTCTCAAGTCTCCTAGATACCAAAAAAGTTTCTTTGGTGTGAGACAGGATGAAGGAGTCAGCACACCGTTCTTCTGCAGTTGACAAAGATCTTTCAACAGCCCAGGATGCTGTAAGGATTCTGACCCCAACGCTACCAGCATTAGGAAACTCCCACGCAAATGGTCATCAAGAGACCTGCTCTTGGTTGCACATCCTCTGCGCTGTATGGCAAAGCAAAGATAGGGTATGGGGCCTCTGCACAGCTGGTGATGGGGTGTGAGCCACAGGGGGACATCCTGGGCACACCTCCTATGGTCCAGTTGCAACCAAGGGTCTCAGCTTGAGTCAGAGTATGTGGTGATATGTCTTGATTTCTAATAGGCACCTGGAATTAGCCGGCTATTCTAAAGGGAAGAGGGTACTGTAGAGGACCCAGTGGGATTCCTTAAAGAAGGGCATGAGGCCAGGCCAGGTGGCTCACACCTGTAACCCCAGAACTTTGGGAGGCCAAGACGGGCTGATCATGAGGCCAGGAGTTCAAGACCAGCCTGACCAATATGATGAAACCCCATCTCTACTAAAAATGCAAAAATTACTGGGCATGGTGGCATGCGCCTATAATCCCAGCTACTCAGGAGGCTGAGGCAGGAGAATCCTTTGAACCCGTGAGGCGGAGATTGCAGTGAGCCAAGATCGCATCACTGCACTCCAGCCTGGGCGACAGAGGGAGACTCCATCTTGAGAAAAAAAAAAAAAGGGCATGAGGTTTGTGGGGAAAGTTTAACTCATAAAGGGCACAGTGCAAGTCCAGGGGGCTCCTGCTGCCTGGCACCCGAGCTCCCATGCTCAACAAATGCATAACAATACAGGCAGGTTCACTGCCTGGGATGTGCATTTAGCCTTGAGAAAGGGCTACCTGTGGGAGAATTTCCACCCCCAGCTCCTGGCCACTCCTTTGCTCGAGCGGTCATCATTTCTACAAATCCTAACAATAATATCTGCACGCCTAGTCCTTCAAAGAGAGAAAGTCACTACATCCTGGTGCTACACGGAAGAAAAAATAGAGTTCTGACCACCCTTGGTAGGTGACACCTGTGTCTGTTGGGGAAAGAAATTCATCTCCCTTCTTTCAAAATGCAGCTCTATTCAAGAACATGCCAGCCCTCTGAATTGAGTGTTCTTTTTAAAGTTCAGTAATAAAACCTTCAAGGGTTCAAAAAGAAGTGACTTAAGATCAAACGTGGGCCATTAAAAAAAGCACTTAAGTAGAAATTCTGTTAAACTGAATGTAAACTTTCCCCCACGTATCATTTCCAGGCATACGAAGGGATTATATGGTTCATCTAAAAGAACTTCAGGAAAAAGGTGCCTGGTACTGATCACAGTAGTTTCCAGGCCAGCCTTTCCTTAAATGCATCTCATTTAAGTTGAAGATGGAACTGAAGGGCAGATGCTTGGGCTGCAGTTGGACTGAGCTTCAAGACTCTTTTGAAAATCTCTTGGAGCAGGAGGGAGATGTTTTAGATACAGAGGAAGCAGCACTGTTCTGGCCACTGGAAGGGTCTTCCCTGGCTGGGGCCTCGTGCCTGATCGTGGGGCATCTCAAACACCTCATAGGAAGCTTTTCTTCTGGAATTTTTACCCTCACTTTCCCCTCTCCACTGCCAACATCAGCTGTAAATATGGAGGCGAGGCCCGAGTCCCATGAAGGGAATCCAGGGAAATATACAGGTGACAGAGGGTGGCTCCCATGAGGGCTAAAGGATGCTGCCATCCTCTGGCCACCAGAAGGACCTAGATGCTGCTTGAAAGACCACATACCCATTTGTGCCTCCCTTCCTCCAACCAGAAGGCTCGCAGCCTCTGCCCCCAAGCACATTAGGTGACCAGGGAGAAGAACCAGCTTTTGCATGACGTCTCAGCAAAAACCTGCAGCTTTGGACACATTTTAGGCTCCCTGGGGGTAGAGAGCAAGCTGAGAGCTGTCCAAGCCAGCTTTCCATGGTTAGAGACGGCAGCCACAGAAACAGGACCTGAGCCCTGGAGAGATCCACCCACCCTTCACCCTGGCTAGTTCACAGAATCTCCTCCCAGACCCCTCTGCACTATCAAGAGCCATACAAAAGGGTTTCACCCAGGAGGAACCTCCCTGCCCATTTTCCCCAGGACGTCTTGGCCAACTGGGACTTTGACCAAGAAGAGACAGCCATGGTGACATCTCCTGAAGCACCCAAAGGCTCTGAGTTCTGTCACCTGGCCCAGGTAGTGGGTTCTGGGACCTGCGGGGCTGACAGGGCATTGTCCTGCTCTCTTCCCAAGACACCAACAAGGACAAAGTCTTCCCCATGACACTCCACTGCCCTTACCAATCAGGGAATCCTACTGCTCTTCCACCTCCACTGCAGCTGCTTTCCTGGACACTGTCAATCTGGAAGGTAGCATCAAATACTTATCTCTGAAATGGGATAATGACAGTACTTATTACATGCGGTCACTACAGAATTAAATAAGATCATGCATATAAATTAGCACGGTGCTTGACGCCCGGTACACAGTCGTTAGGCGCTAGCAGCTGCACACATTGGATTTCCCCACAAGCTAAGCTGCCCTGCCAGACACTGGTCTGGGCCCCATGGAGGCATCCGGACAGGTGTGAACTCTTATATGCAAGAGGGAGCCAGGAGTTCAGCATGGAAAACACCTCCTGCAGGACAGGGCAGGACTAGGAACAAACACGGCCACATCTGGCAACAAGAGGGACCAAGGATCCTGCCTGGTTTGCCCAATTAAAGAATGAACATTCACCATTCCCATGATTAAAAGTCTTGCCTTTGCTTCAGAGGTTTTCAAACATTTGTTTCTACCCACATTTTTTTCAAGTGAAAGTTTTCCAAGGCAGCTGACTGTGTAAAACAGATGTGCATGGAGTGACCCCGCAGGCAGGGCTCTGTGTGTCCTGGAGCCCCCAGCTCCCACTCCCTGGAGGTTTCTGCTTCATGAATATCCACTGGGAGGGGATTACATTAGACCAGTGGTTCTCAAAGCAGAGTCCCTGGGGCAGCAGAAACAGCATTGCCTGGAAATTTGTTAGAAATTCAAATTCTTGGATGATACCAAAGACCTTCTGAATCTGAAAATGTGGGTTGGGGCCCAACGTTGTTTTTTCAAAGCCCTCCACGCAATTCTGACACCTGCCCAAGTTGGAGATCCACGACACTACCCCAGCCGTTCATACCTTGGCTACAAGCAAGCAGACAACCTCCCGACCCCCGCCTCCAATCACACTGTTTCCTGCAGGGCAAGTCCTGACCCTATACATTGGCAGGTCTTAAAAGCTCCCTGTGTTGTTATAATCGATAGCCAAGTTTGAGAATTACCCCTCCAGTCTCTTGCTACTCAAAGTGTAGTCCGAGGACCAGCAGCATCAGCATCTTTTGGGAGCCTGTGAAGCATGCAGAATCTCACTCCCCTAGACCTGCTGAATCAGAGTCTGCATGCTACCAAGACCCCCAGGGCTCTGTGTGTACATTCCTGACACTCTGGTCCAGGTCATTCTGTTTAAGACCTACAAAGAAGCTTAGACACCCACCCTTCAGGTAGCAGCCTGCAGCTGCAATGGCCTGAGGCTCTCCAATGTCACCCAGGCTGAGGACTGCAGATAGACATCAGAACCAGCCTTCTCACTCCAAGAGCAGCGCTCCTTCCCACACCTATGCAGCCTCCATCTAAGCATGCCTGCTTTACCTCCCTCACAAGCTTCTCTCAGCCTTCAGTCCCTGTAGGAGAAGAAGGAGGAGTGTGCCCCACCTAAGGAAGCAGGAGTTGAGTTTGGAGGGTCAGGGCAGGGGTATCTTGCAAGAATTTTGCAAACTTCCAAAACCTTCTCTAGGGAGTCTGCCACTCATGGGGGCATTGGCCACCCACTGTCTTGTTACTGGAGACCTGATCATATTTAGGATGTCACATTTCTAAAAACATTGAAGTCATGTTTAAATACACACACACACACACACACACACACACACACACACACATATTGGGGTCTAGAAGGGAGAAACAGAAATTTGGTGAACGATTCCCACATATGCCATACTTACATTTTTTAACTGTCAATATTGTCTCAAGTTATATTCTGTTGAGGAATAAAAATTATTATGTTGAGTTCAGCTCACTCAAGAGCATTATTTTGTACTATTAACTGTTTTCAGATATGAAATAATACACACACATCCACATTAGAAAAACTTTATTATTTTCTTGCGGTATTGCAGGAAGAAAATAAAAATGACTTGGGGGTAGGGAAAATTCAACACATGCACCCCTTCACGGCCACCTCAGCAAATACACATGCCTCTACCTCCCCAGCTAAAACGCCCTCTCCTCTGGGCAGCAAGCTCCTCTGTGTTGGGGGCCACACCCCACCCTCTAGAGCTGAGCACAGGGACCCTCAATAAATGCTTAGCTGTTCATTGGCAAGAGATAGTGAAAGACAGGGGCTGTCAGAGTAGAAGAGTCAGGGAACTCAAGGTCAAATGAATTTGTGGCCACGTTACCACCACCTGCTGGGCAACCAGGCAGGCAGAGACCAACACCAGGTCAAGACCTAAACTTCATCTTTAAACAGGAAAAAAAAAATCTAATAACTATCCCTATTTCCAAAACGTATGGGCATAGGTTATCACATACTTCTCCTGCCTCTTCTCAGGCACAAAGCAACTGCCACCCTCACCCCTTCTTCCAGTATTTATCAAGCACCTACTAAGTACAAGCCCCTTGACTCAGGCAGCACTGCACATTTTCAAGGATGAAATGCAAACTCCAAAGTCATTTCTGTCTTTCTTGCAATGTGCTAACATGCCGATCACATTATCATCCTGCAACTCCGATTATCATACTTTCCTTTGTGCAAAATGAATCGAGCCAGAAAACTCTAAGGGTAAGAGTCCAGCTCTGCCAGGCCTAAACCACAGCCAAAAGTTCATGAAAAACACTGTTGTGCCTCACACTGCAGCCGCGTGAAGCCTATTGTTGAAATACAGTAGTTACTGGGGTCTGGCAGGCGGGGGGAATGTCGTGCATTCCCAAACATAAAAGGAGAACCACAATCTCTTTGCCTGAGATAGACGCAAGACCAGCCATTTCCTGCAGCCCCCAACATCCCCTAAGTACTTGGGACTGATGGGTGATTTCCATAATGCACACAAATATGTAAAATCAATTAAGACTTTTCTCCCATGGAAGAAAGAACAAATAACTATCCACGCTTTGTCCTCTGTATCAAGAAATATCAGAAGGTTCCTGGTACCAAGTCCACACATCCTGGTGGACAGAGAGGGTGGCGAGAAGGGGAGGAGGCAGAGAGAGAGAACTAACCACTCCCTCATCAGTAACAACGCACCCACTGACCATCAGAGCCTGAGAGGCAAAAGGAGTGCCCAAGACAGCCTCTGAGAGATGGGAGAGCAGATCTCTACATTTGGGGAAAAATGTATTGGGGTGGGCCAAAGGTATCTACACTACAATTCACCCCAGACAACATGCGATCCAAAGAATGAAGGAGAAGGAATCAATCAACAGCTTCCCTTGCAGACCCTGGCTTACTTTCCTCTTGGTTATGGAAATAATTCACTTTTTTAATGCAAGAAGAAGTTATTGATTGGTTTGGCTTTTCTTCTAATCCTGAGGAAATCCTGTGCATGTCGACATGCCTGCATCCTAAAACTATCTCCTTCTTAGAGTTGAAAGCTCATCTTGCCATGCAACATGAGGCATGGGTCTTAGAATTTAAACATAAGAAATAAAGGAAAGCTTACCTCACCTAACATCTCCTTCCATCTTCATTCTCTCCCTCAGTTGGCTTCCTCTCCCAATGACAACATCACATCTTTGTATAATTACAATTTTTTTTTCTCAACTAGGACCTGACCTCAGGCTTACTAAAAACACCCATAAAAGTCCCCTAGAGGCCTAGCAGTGGCTCATGCCTATAACCCTAGCACTTTGGGAGGCCAAGGTGAGAGGATCGCTTGAGGTCAGTGGTTCAAGATCAGCCTGGGAAACATGGCAAAACCCTGTCTCTATGAAAAAATACAAAAAAAGTAGCCAGGTGTGGTGGTGCATGCCTGTAGTCCCAGCTACTTGGGAGGCTGAGACAAGAGGATGGCTTGGGCCCAGGAAGTCAAGTCAAGGCTGCAGTGATCACGCCACTGCACTTAAGCCTGGGCAACAGTGAGACCCTGTCTCAAAAAAAAAAAAAAAAAAAAAAAAAAAAAAAAAAAAAAAAAAAAAAAAAAAAAAAAAGAAAAAAAACAGTTTCCTAGAAAGAGCAATCTTCAAATGATTTTGTTCATTTAATATGGTAGTGAGGAGTGCAAGATTTGGAGTCACACAGACAGACACGTGTCCTGTTTAGGTAAGATGTGACTTGTACGAGTTACTTATCTTTGCTGAGCCTCAGTTTCTGTGTCTGCAAAATGGATTAGAGAGGAGATTAAACAGATAAAGCATACAGCACTTACCATAGGGCAGGATTGGCAAGGGTTTCCCATAAAGTGCCAGGTGGTAACTATCTTAGGTTTTGCAGGCCACACAGTCTCTGTCTCAACTACCCAACTCTGCCTTTGTAGCGTAAATGCAGCCACGGACAACATATAAACAAATAGGAGTGCCTGCATGCCAATAAAACTTTATTTATGGGCCCTGAGATTTAAATTTCATACAATGTCCTGGTATCACGAAACATTATTTTTCTTTTGATTTTTTTCAATCATAAAAAAATGGAAAAGCCATTCTTAGCTCATAGGCCATATGAGAACAGGCAGAACCATACTAAGAGCCACCGCACACCCATGAAGATGGCTGCTAGCATAAAAACGGAAAAAACAAGTGCTGGCAAGGGTGTGGAGGAAGTGGAGGCCTGGCACGCTGCTGGCAGAAACGCCAAATGGTGCAGCCACTATGGAAAACAGTATGGTGGTTCTGCAAAAAATTAAACATGGAATTACCATAGATCCCGCAATTCCACCCAAAAGAATTAAGAGCGGGGTCTTGAAAAAACATATAGGCCCAAACAAATTTACAAGAAAAAAAAACAAACAAACCCATCAAAAAGTGGGTGAACGATATGAACAGACACTTCTCAAAAGAAGACATTTATATGGACAACAAACATATTTTTAAAAGCTCAATATCACTGGTCATTAGAGACACGCAAATCGAAACCACAAAGAGATACCATCTCATACCAGTTAGAATGGTGATCATTAAAAAGTCAGGAAACAACAGATGCTGGCGAGCCTGTGGAGAAATAGGAATGCTTTTACATGGTTGGTAGGAGTTTAAATTAGTTCAACCATTGTGGAAGACAGTGTGGTGATTCCTCAAGGATCTAGAACCAGAAATACCATTTAACCCAGCAATCCCATTACTGGATATATACCCAAAGGATTATAAATCATTCTACTATAAAGACACATGCACACGTATATTTGTTGCAGCACTATTTACAAAGTAAAGACTTGGAACCAACCCAAATGCCCATCAATGATAGACTGGATAAAGAAAATGTGGTGCATATACACCATGGAATACTATGCAGCCATAAAAAAGGATGAGCTCATGTCCTTTGCAGGGATATGGATGAAGCTGGAAACCATCATTCTCAGCAAACAACACAGGACCAGAAAACCAAACACCACATGTTCTCACTCATAAGTGGGAGTTGAACAATGAGAACACATGGACACAGAGAGTGGGACATCATACATCAGGGCCTGTTGGTGGGTGGGGGGCAAAGGGAGGGGGACCATGAGGACAAATACCTAATACATGCAGGGCTTAAAACCTAGATGATGTGTTGATAGGTGCAGCAAACTACTATGGCACATGTATACCTATGTAACAAACCTGCACATTCTGCACATGTATCCCAGAACTTAAAGTAAAATTTTTTTAAAAAAGAAACATATAAACCCACATTTACAGCCGTATTATTCATAAGAGCGATGAGGTGGAGGCAGCCCAAGTGTCTATTGATGGGTGACTGGATAAACAACATAGGGGGCCGGGTGCAGTGACTCATGCCTGTAATCCCAGCACTTTGGGAAGCTGAGGCAGGCAGATGATTCGAGCCCAGTTCAAGAGCAGCCTGGGCAACATAGAAAGATCCTATATCTACAAAAAAATTTTAAAATTAGTGGTGGTGAGCATGTGTAGTCCCAGTTACTCAGAAGGCTGAGGCAGGAAAATCGCTTTAGCCCAGGAGTTCAAGGCTGCAGTGAGCTATGATCATGCCACTGCACTCCAGCCTGGAGAACAAAAGTAAGATCCTGTCTCAAAATAAAGAAAAGCAAACAAAAAATAAAATAAAATGTGGTAGATACATATGTATAGCGGAATCTTTTTCAGCTTTAAAAGGGAAGGAAATTCTGTCACAGGTCACAATATGGATGAACCTTGAGGACATTCTACTAAACAAAATAAGCCAGTCATAAAATGACAAATACTATATGGTTCCATTATATAAAGTACCTAGAGTAGTCAAATTCACAGAGGCAGACAGGCGCATAGTGGATGCCAGGACCTGGAATGGGTAAGGAGAATGGGGAGTTATTTAATGGGTATATAGTTTCAGTTTCAAAACGTTCTAGAGATGGGAGGTGGTAACAGTTGCACAGTGATGTAACTATTTAATGCCACTGAACTCTAAACTTTAAAATGGTCAAGATAGTAAGTTTTATATTATGTGTATTTTATTGCAATTGTTTTAAATTCTTAAATGTAAAAAAAAACAACAACAACACACACAGGCAGTGTGCTGGATGTGACTCACAGGCTGTAGCCTTGGCATAGAGGCACAAGAGCAACGTAACAAACACTCCTAAAAATGAGCGGGATGGGCATTGGGGGTCCTATGAGAAAAGAGGACTCAGAGGCGACTGAAGAAAATTCTAATTCACTCACAAAAGTATTTACCAGGCACCCACTCTGGAGCCAATAATCATCCAGGCATAGACACAGAAATAGAGAAGTACCCCTGGGCCTCATGAGCCAACCCTCGCATCCCATGTGTGGCCATCCAGGGGAAGTCAGCCTGTGCACATGTGCAGGAAAGCACAGGGGCCCCCGGGGTGGTCCGGCCACTCGGGCACTCGCACGGCTAATACGTGGAGGTATGCCCTCCTTGGAGTGGTCAGTGATCTTGTCAGGGACAGAAAAGTTCAATGACTACAAGGGTGCGTTTAATTATATGTTGTCGCTGACTAGCAGTGGTTACGATGGTACAATTACACATGTAATTTATCAGCAAGATACTTGCATACATAATAAACCAAAAGCAAAACATTAAATTTCAGTGGAAGCTAAAAATATAAAACCGGGCCATGGTGCAAAACAGTCTCACTTGTGAGGGGGTGGAGGAGAAAAACCACAGGCCTCCCTTCCCTTTTAAGGGCTAGCTGTCCCCACCCACCCGCCATGACCACGTGGCATCCATCTCAGGAATGCGTTCTCCAAACACCAAGCAAATCCCAAGCCCCCAGTGATGTGTCAACAATGCTCCTTCACAAAGGAATGGGATGGAGAAGTTGGCTTAGGAAACTCACCACCCTTTCTGATGTTCTCTGAACTTGCTAACCAAGGTCCCAAGGGATGCAGGAAAGACCACATGCCTGGCAACATCTTGGGGTTCCTAGCACTGGTAAGAGACTGAGAGGAAAAGCCTAATTATCTGAAAATGGCCTATATTTTCATTAATCTTGAATAAAGATGGAGAAAGGGGGAAAGATGATGGAAGAGAGGAAATGAAAATAATAACAGTGCCATGCTTGTATTAAATGCCTACTTTGAACCAGGCAGTATTTTAAGTGCATCACATAGTGTAATCTACCAGACTGTCATGTTGTTCCCAATTTACAGATGAGAAAACTGAGGTGCAAGTCCCTTGACACTAGGTCAGTCAGCTACTGAATGGTGGAGCCAGGGTTCCAACCCAGGAAATCTGCTTCCAAAGCCTATACCTTTACTACACATTGTCAGACATAGAGGTCATTTATCTGTCTTCTTTAGTACATTCTCACTGGTACTGCTATGATGTCCATGGTACTATAATTTAAAAGTCAAGGTGAGGCAACTTGGACCACTCTCATCACTGAGAATAAGTTTTCCAATAGATGGGTACATTGCATACACCATGCCAGAACTTGGGAACCCCACTCCCCAGAGCCTCAGCCTATCCCCTCAAGACAGCTGACCTAATAGGCCTGAGCAATGGCAAGTCCCACAGAGACCAAGGCATGGCAGGTCTGAAGAGGACACACGAGAATCTCAAGAACATGAAAGAAGAACATGGAATACAGCGCAAATTGCAGAGGTTTGCCCAGGAGATGGACATCCAGTCACGTGGGCAGGAAGTCCTTTTAGCCTCATAAATCCCTCATCCACATCCTACTTTGAAAGAGATCATCTTCGCCTACGTGACCTCCACGCCTTCAGTCCCAGTCATCTGTGTATGTGCCCTTGTGGATTTTTAAAGACATTTTTATAACAGGGTGGTTTTCAGTTCACAGAGGTTGCCTAGCACAGTTCTAGACATATTTTTTTCCATTTTAAAACACTAGACTAAAAGAACTAGACTAAAAGAAAATGCCTTGTTATAACTGATCAGTAGATTTTGAAAATAAAGGTTTCAAAAAATGTTTGGGAGGCCAATGAGTGAATAGATGGTAAAAGTGAGATTTCATTTGGATCAATGAGCCCAATATTCTAAGGTATATGTTAGGGCATGAGATAGAGACCCATCCATCCACCCATTCATCCATTCGTCCATCCATCCATCCACCATCCATCCATCCTCCCATCCACACATCCACCCATCCACCTATCCATCAATCCATCCATCCATCCATCCACCCACCCATCCAGCCACCCACCCACCTATCTATCCACCCATCCATCCATCCATCCATCCATCCATCCATCCATCCACTCATCCACCCATCCATCCATCTATCCATCCATCCATCCATCCATCCACTCATCCACCCATCCATCCATCCATCCAAATCCACCCATTTATCCACCCATCCATCCATCTGTCTATTCATCCATTCGTCCATCCATCCATCCATCCATCCATCCATCCATCCATCCATATACCCATTCATCTATCTACCCATCCACCCACTCATCCAACCGCCCATCTATCCATCCACCCACCCATCTATTCATCCATCCACCCATCTATCCATCTATCCATCCTCCATCAATCCACCCATTTATCCACCCATCCATCCATCTGTCTATTCATCTATCCATCCATCCATTCATCTATCCATTTATTTATGCATCCATCCATTCACCCAACCATCCACCCATCCATCTACCCACCTACCCACCTACTCACCCACCCATCCACTCATCTATTCATCCATCCACTCATCCATCCAGCCATCCACTCATCAATCCATCCATCATCACCCTACCCACCCACCCCTCCACCCATCTATCCATCCATCCACCCATCTATGTATCCATCCTCCCATCCATCCATCTAGTCACCAAAGCTTTATTGAGAAGCTATTGTGCATCAGGCACCATTTCAGGAACTGAGGAAATCACAAGGAACAAAACACATAAGCCCCTACCCTCACCACTCTTACGTCGCAGTAGGAGAGACAGACCAGAAACCAGTAAAGGGGAAGGTCACTAAAATGCTTCCTGCACCAAACAACGCAATGGATTCCAAATCTTCCTAACACAAAGGTAAATCAGAGCCATTTCCTCATTTGCTGTTATCATCAAGGATCAGTTGTAAAAACAAGCAAGAGTATCTCGTATGGAAATGTTAACAGTAAAAAACTGTATTCCGATGTGGCAGAATTATCTAAGGGCAAATACTGCAGGCAATATTTTTATGACAGAAGCTTTATTTCTCATTGTCTATATCCTTGATTTAAATATATACATGTATGTGGGTGCACACGTATCAAGACTCAAGTATTTCAATATAAATTTTGTATTCGAAATACTTTTCCTGATTTCAGTTGATTGCATATTTCGAGCCAACGTTGCAGCAGTAGTTTTTGTTCCAAATCAAAAACAAGGATTTCTCTCGCTCTGTGTCTCTCCTTCTCTCTCGCTGTCTTTCTGTCTCTCTCAGTCTCTCTATCTCTCTCTGTCTCTGTCTCTCTCTCTCTTTCTCTCTCTGTCTCTCTCTCCTATGCTCAACAATCTCTCCTTGCTCCCCCACCCTCTAGCCCTAAGGAGCCCAAATACTCAAGCTGCCTTCCAAGCCGAGTGGTAACAAGGGCAAAACCTGTTTCTTCCCATTTATTTTTCTGTTGAAGGTCTCTGGGGCTGTGAGGACTCTGGTGCTGGCTGAAGCCACAACACACAAAGGCGCTGAGATAGAAGGACAAACGTTCCCACTTTGATTTGAGTGTGTAATTGTTTGAATACATCTCGCCCACACTACCATAATGTCATCCTTGGTTGACACAGATTTTAAAGCCCTTTGAAAAGGTGGAATGTTATCAATCATGAGCGTGATTATAATGGGATTTAAGTGGAAGACGCTAAGATTCAGGCCCTTGCTCGGGCCAGGCTCATGAGAGTAGGAGGAGGGAGGGAGGAGGAAGAGGGCTGTATTTCAGCCAAGGAAAGGATGCCCTGCGTCGTCTTCACCCACACATCTCTCCCAAAGCCAAAGACTTCCGAAGAAGCACCATGGAACTCTGGAACTCCGACAGGAATTCCCCCACATGCCAAAAATATCTGCTCATTTTCCTATAGATTAGACCAACAAGAGCTGATTGGGCCCCCCAGGCGACATATGGCAATTTCTGGAGCTATTTTGATTGTCACAATGGAGGAAGTGTTGGTGGAGACATGCTACCAGCAACTAGTGGGCAGAGACCAGGGATGTTGCAAACATTCTACCGTGCATGCGAGGGCCCTGCAACCAATCACTATCCAGCCCAAAATCTCAATAATGCCAAATGTGAAAGACCCTATGTCAGACTCAGAGAGGCTGGGCCACAGCTAGAGGAGCGGATGGGTCAGAGAGGGGCATTTCTGGGGAAGCGGTTTAAAGCTACTTCCACTGGCCCAGCTATACCTCCGATTCACCAGCAGACAGAGGCAGGTGACAGAGGGGAGGAAAAAACCAAATTGCTTCCTCCTTTGCCTTTCAGTCTAAAACACACCTTCCTTATTACACATCAGAAGGGACTGGAAACCCGACAATTTTTTTTCTTCTTTTTCAAGGCAAAACAATCCAGGCCCAACAAAAACAAAATAATCTCTCTGACAGATCACTGGGATGGTTGGACCTTTCTCCTGACAAATCACAACAGGGCCTACAGATGTGGAGTTCACCCATCAAGCCCAGTCACATGCCCAGGATTACTAAGGCAAAGAATTGTGAATTTCATTAAATATGTTAAAGGGGAAAAAATCAGCTTTGAAAAATAGTAATCCTGTCTTTCAACAAAAATATTATAGGAAGCTATGAATTTGGTAGATCAGAATAGGGTGTTGGTACATGTTTTACTAAGGTAATATAATGGTACACTATTATTAGATCACATTAATCATTACTGTGCCAACGGCACTGACAGCCCCACTGAAAAGGATTGAAAGGCCTGGTAATGGATATAAATTACCCATTGTGTGATAAAAGGATTTTTACTAAGAAGGTAAGAATAAAACAGCAAATTTCTAATATAACTGTTGTGTAAAAACCAAAATAAAAGTAATCCACGGTCAGGAATATCCACAAAATCAGAAGTAAGCACTTTTCCAGCAAGATAAAGTCACAATAAAAAAATATATATTCAGTACAATATAAAATTAATTTCTGAGTGCATAATTCTGCTATCAATTTCCCTGGTTTATGTAGTGACCTCTGAGACGTGTGGTCAGGAGAAGGTGGGCTGGGCTAATTATATCCGAGGGTGAGTTTACAGAGATATCAGGGGCAGCCTCTGATGAGGCCACTGAAGATATCAAATACACATGTCACCCTTTCTTTTGTATTTTAAGTTTGTATCAGCTCCCATGCCGGAAATACACCGCATCCGGGAGTTTGTGATCTGGAGTCTGATTGAGGTGACAAACATGGAGCAGCTTTGGGACAGGATTTGTCCAAGACTGGGCCAAGCCACCGAGTCACCTGGTGAGTGATGGGGAGCCTGACCACAGGTGGCACTTGGACAAGGTCACTCGGCCTTTAGCAAAAGCCCTACCAGCTCTCAGCCCTGGTTCCAGGCTGCTGGCTGGCAGACAGGGACTCAGGGTGTCACGCAAGAGAGAAAGAAGTCACCCTTGTTGGGCTTTGCATCATGGGGGAACCTGTTCAGAGACTCAAGAACATGTCTCCACATTGTAGTTCACCCCACCCACAAGATATGGAACCCATGCTACCTCCCAGACACCTGTGACTCTGGAAGTTTCTCCATAGCTCTGCATAGGGATCAGCAGCCCAGAGAAGGCAGCCTGGACTTCCCCACAAACTCACAGACAGACACCAGTTCAACAAACTACAAATCGATGGTCCTTACCAGGCAAGTCTTAAAGCAATGGATCTCCCTCCTGGTTGAAGGATATTCTTAAAGCCGTGGTGGTCAGGAACTGCAAAAATAAGACCTGTTAGAAACTGTAAATGTCCCACATGTCGACTTCAGTAAGTCACATAAACAGCATTCATCCAAAGTAACAATTTGCTGGGTTAGTTGAGAGCCTAAAAACCTTGAATAGCCCCATTGCCCCCAATTTTTTGAGCAATTTAAAAAATGGGAACTATGTGACCTTTGCTGCAATGAACCAAATTTCCTCAGCTTGTTTTCAGTGAGAAACCACCACCTGCACAAAAAGAACTTCTAACCATCTCTTCTCTTCTCTATATGGGACAGAAGAAATAGGAGCTAATATTATAAGAGCTCGCTCTCTCTCTCCCTCTCTCTCTCTTTCTCTCTCGCTGTCTCTCTTCTTTAGAATTCTCAAAGTGAAGAAGTACCCAAGGGTTCTTGCTTTTTCCCTGATTTATGGAGCCCTCTACAGTAGACCAAAATTTCACCCAAATTTCAACTGGCCAAGCCTGTTTTGTAGCCAATGGATACAGAATGGGAATCTGCAACTGACTGAGGCTTAGAGATGTTGTGTTTGGCATCAAAGTCCTCTCTCCCAAACCCAGACCAGGAAAGCAGCAGCCAGTGAGATTTTCTACTTCTTCATTCTGCGTTATCACTGATACAAGTCCCACATGGGTGATCTCACCTCCTACAGCATGCGCAGAGGTGATAAAGGCCAAGAAGGAAAGCTGGGATGTTCATCTATGATGGCTGCAGAGCTGCTGGCTAGGGGGCAATCAAGGAAGGCCAGCCCCCAGCCTGTGATCTCCAGCCCACACCTCACCCAGTGCAATTCGGATTCTCATTTGTTTTGCCATGTCACGGAAGGGATGTTATGGGGCAAACATAAGTTCCCTTAATAAATTATATTTTACTGAAAGTGAAGTTGTAAATTCTGATCACAGAGGTCGAATTTCGCTATGGATTCAGAAAATCTGATTCTGCACATGGAAAACCAGAAGATACATTTGGAGGACTGGTGGCAGCCCCAGCCTAAGAAGTTTGTACTGATTGAACCACTGGCTTACAACACTTCATTCAACTCCAAGGCTGATTTCTGGCAACCAAAAAGGTGTTTGCTAACTGCATGCTCGAAAAGTACTTTCTCAGGGTGCCACAGGGAAGCTGCAGTCTGTAAACACATTTCTACCTGCCTATCCTGAGACATAAAGCTGACATCTCAACCATCTCCAACATGGAAAGAAATTACATCTCAGTGTCTGTCTGTCTGTCTCTCTGTCTTCCCTGAACCAGATGATCTTTTGCATTTTTTTTTTGTTTTTTTTTCCCGTGTCACTCAAAATCTAAGGAGTGAGGAACAAATGCTCAATGCTACACTTTCCAAGGTTCTGTCCTACCGCTGAGCTAAACAGGTCCCCAGCACCCAGCTGGCTCTGAAAACACTTATTTGCTTTGCTCTAAGACCTCCTTATGTTTAGGGAGGGGGTTGTAGGAGATGGGAGACACACTCAGATTTTATATCTAGGCTCATGACTTGCAAAATTCTAGGACTATTCTCCAGGGGCCATTCACTTAGAAGCCCTGTAAATTCCAATGACAGGAGAACACAGAGAGGCTTCATCAGGGGAAGTCCCACACCGGTTTGTCCAGCTTCACGCCATTGATCAGAACACCGTCTCCTGCAGTTGGCACTGTGGCACTGATGGGCACAAACCCCTCAGGTTCTATACTCTAAATCATGAAAGGGTCCAGCACAAGCCTCGTGGCTACATTGGAGGCTGCGCTCTCCCAACGGATTAGTGGGCTTATGCAAGGGTGTCTGACCTGAGTGGGCAAGGTTAGCCCAACACGCCAGCAGTGCAGCCGACGAGTACAGCCTCATTGGGCCCTTAGGAAAAGAAATCGAGTTAGTTCCATCTGTGCCTTTCTGATCCAGTCTAAACAGGAGGAGGCTCCTGGTGTCTGATGTCGTTACAGTCACTGCGGGTCGGGGAAAGGTGACTGCATCTGACCACAGATGCTGTCGTGATGCAGGGTGGGGAGGAAGGGAAGCACCAGCAGAGTCATTCTGTCTTCCTCAATGAAAGAAACAGCTCTTTTGGTGCAAGTAAGTGACTTGTATTTAGAGATAACACAGTCAGTGGCATAACCAGAAGCAGCCTGGACATGTGGCCTCCCCTCGCCCTGTCCCCCACAGGGACCCCAAGCTGAGGGGCCACCCAGGAGACTCTGTCCACGAGCCCAGTTTGGTGCAACTCAGAGTAGGGGTGGGAAGGGGAAGATTGCAAAGGCAACGAAAAGCATGGTATGAACTAAGTGGGCGTTGGGTAGACCCCACCTCATCATAATAAGGGAACCTCCACAGGTGCATTTCAGTGCTTGAAATTCCACCCACTGTACACTGATGGCTCCTGCTTCCCTCTTAAAGCACAGATAAGGCTCCCACGCAGCCCTCCCCAGCAACATGGATGAGCTTAGGAGGCCTGTTCACTCAGTGGCTTGGAGACTCCCTTCCCAGCACCTGTGGTGCACTGGGGCCTCTGGGGTAGGTCAGGGGCCAAGCAGGTCTGCCCATCAGATGCAGAAACCACCCATCGTGTGAAGGTCCCGGTTGCCAGGACAAGGAGCGCATCAAAGGCAGGGCACTGGGAGTGGGGCAAAGTTGAGTCAAGCCCTTAAGCAAGTGCAGGCAGGGCCCTGGTGGAGACACGGCTAGAGGCCAGGAAGGGGCACAGAAGTGCAACAGAGTGGCCGCAACTTCCAGAAAGGGGAGTCAGAAGGTTTGCAGGGGCTGAAGAAGGGAAGCCTGAATGGCCATTTCCTGGGTGGACCCTGGCTGGAGTACAGCAGGGATGCAGGGTGCTGGGGAGTGAGGAGGGAGAAAGGGAGACTTCCTAGAGCCAGAGGTACTTCCAAGGTCTCTCTGAAGAAGGGGAGACAAGAGGACGGGTGGAAAGTTCTCAGAGAGGGACTTCAAAGGGGAAGTGGGAGCACAGGAAGATATGGGGGACACCAACCAAGCGAGGAAGTGGAAGGTTCCTCGGCAGCTCTGACCCACCCTGACACACGGTGGGCCTACCCCGAGCCCACACACCCCCACCCCTGTGAATTCCAAAGGCAAGGCAGGACCCACACAGCAGCCCAGCCGTGTTCACTGAATGAGCCCCGCTGAACACAGACATACAAGCTAGCCCTGCACGGGCCCCTCTGTCCACCAAAGCAGGAGGCCACACGGGCTCCCCACAGGGGATGGGGCACCCTCCTCCCTCCCATATCCTCCCAGAGCTGCCTACACAGGAGCTCTGAAGGAGCCAGAGAAACCCTCCCTGAGCAAAAGCCCAGCCTGCCTGACTCAGACTCATGGGCTCTGAGGGAGAGGGTGATTGGCCAGTCAAGAGGTGAGCAGAGATGGGGTACCCCCAGCATCACCATGGCTCTGAGATGGGCCCTGAGTTTAGCACAGAGCGGTCCTCCAGGCCAGTGAGTTTTCTGCCTGTGGGCAGTGCACACCTGTCTCCACCCCGGAGACAATTTGGAGGATATGAGATCAGCAATGAACATCACCATCACTGAGGCCACAGCAAACCCCGGGCACATGCAGAGGACAGTCCAGCACGTGGGGAAAGGGTGGTGTCAGACTCTCCTTCCAGCCCCTGACCTCTGTCGGAGGACCTGGGTGGATGGGAAGGAGTAGGGGAGGGAAGTTAAGACAGAAGGATGGAAGGAGGACAGACGGGAGGATAGGAATGGAAGGATGGAGGAAAGATAGAGTAGAGGGGGAGGAGAGAAGGACAGAAGGATGAAGATGGATGCAAAAATGGAAGGGGAGGGAAAACAAAAGTAAGGAGGGCAGGAGGAAAGAGTGGGTCTGAAGGTGGAAGAGAGGATGAAAGAAAAGGGGTGGATGGAAGGGCGAAAGTGCAGATGGAAGGATGGAGGCGAGGCGGATGGAAGGATGAAAGTGCAGATGGACAGATGGAGGCGAGGCAGGTGGATGGGAGGAAAGGTGCGAGGGCTGCTTCAATTTCCCCTCCTGGCCCATGTTCCATTCTCTCCTGCAGGAGGTGGAGTGTATTCCTGGGGAGACACAGGATGGCCCTTCCCCGGATGGGTCACTGAGAGGTCTGGCAGCAGGAGCAGGGGCTGTCTGCGGAGGCATCTGAGTGAGTGGCAATTGGGAGCCAGGGAAACTACTTTCCTCCAGAAAAGATTTGGGCAAGGAGGATTTGGAAAGAAAGCCAGTCCGGCTCCTTCGGCCCTCTGCCCAGGGAAGGACATGGTTTAGAGCTCCAGAGGGGAAACAGCTGGGTGCCCAACTAAGTCTCCCTGCAGATGACACTTCAGTGCATTGGCTCCTAAGCAATGCCTCGGAACCTCCTCTACCAAGAGCAGGCTCTCCGCGTCCCAAGGTACACAGGGTGTCTTCTCCAGTGTGCACTCCCTGGGTGCTAGCAAATTCCCTCCCATGGTTCTGAGACCTCCTCCTAGCCCAGAGCTTGATATTCTCAAGTTCCACTAGCAACAAGGACCCTACCAAAAAACCGCAGCTCCTGCAGCCGGATCTGGAAGTTTTGCTCCAAGCACTGAGTGATTCTCTCTTTCTCAGAGAACCCTGGGGGATGAACATGGCCCCAGATGACACACCCATTGTTGCTACAGATTTCCAACAGGAAGGGGGTCCTGGTGTGGAAAGCTCCCGGGGAGGAGCCTCAGAGAATCAGCCACTCACTCAACCATTATCCACCCAGCACCCCTGCAGTCAGGCTCTATTCTATTTCTGGGGATCCAGTGATAAACATCGTGTCCACCTGTGTGGAGCTCATGTTTCCGAGACCAGATTCAAATGAAAGACAAAAGTAAAATATGCCAGCAAATGACAATCTCTAAGAAGATAATAAAGCTGGAGGAAATGACAGTGACAATCAGAGAAGACCTCTCTAAGGAAGCAACATCTGGCAAGGGACCGGAATAAAGTAAGAGAGTGAGCCCTGCAAGAATGCGGGGAATGGCGGTACAGGAAGAGTGAACAGCAAGTGCAAAGGCCCTGAGGTCAGATGGAGATGGTGCATTCAAGGAGCACCGAGACATTCCCTGCGGCCTGGGTATGGATAGCGAGTGGGAGAATGGAAGAAGATAAGCTTTTTAGGATCCACATACCTAGTTGGGAAAGGTTTTATCCTGAGCCACTGGTGGATTTTGGGCACAGGAAAAACATGATCTATTTGCACTGTATGCCTGCTATGGAAGGAGCAGACAAGAGGGGGTCAGAGAGGAGGCAGGGGGACCCATGGGGGAGGCTGCTGCAGGTGTGTAAGTAGGCGAGGATCTGGTGCGAGTTGGAGAGAGAGCAGTGCCAGGGAAAGGCAGGCATATTCGGGATGTGTTCCACGACGAAGCGGTGAGACCTGCCAAGTAGAACACCAAGAGTAAGGAGAGCCCTGAGTCAGCCACATTCACCCTGGCCCAGGACCCTGGGGGCACAGGGAACCAGCTCCCAAACCAGCCTCAGCCCAGGGCCCAGGTGTGTTCACCAAAAGGTTCTGATGCTCTGACATCTTGGGGCCTTGCTGGCCCCAGAAAGACTGCCCTGCCCAAAGCTAGCCCATTTCTAGCATTTCTAGAGTTGGCAAATGACTCCCTGGGAGCTCCTTTCATATATAAAACAGCCAGTCCAAACCACACCACCAACACCACCTTTACTGGGCTCTCACAGGGCCCCCCACTTGGGGCCACTATCCTCCTGCCCTAATCGCCCACAGCCAGAAACCAGACAACTAGAAGCAACCCCCATGGTCCATGCCTGTGGAAACCACTCAAACAAGCCAATTCAAACCCTCCCAGCCCTGCCTTGCCTTGCCTTTCCCTGGGAAGCTACAATAAAGGCTCTTGTCGTCTTCTCCCCTCTCGCCTTCTGCCTCCCAGGAACCCCGGTGCTTCTCCATGTGGCCCCCACGTGGCATGGCATGTCTTCCTCTTGGGAACTGTGAGTAACAAACTGTCCCTTCAATCTCAGTTTTCTCCTGCCCTGTTGGCCACACCATATCCGAATAATAATAAAACCTACATTTCAAAACATCGGGTCCCAAGTCACCAGCACAAAGCCTGCGTAGGAGAGGACAGGGCCCAGAGAGAGGTGAGTTGAGTTCTGCTGAAGACAGCACCGCCCACAAGGTTCTTGCTGTCGGGGTCACGCTGAAGCCACCACCCTCCTCCCAGAGGGCATGACATACCGACGGAGAAATGGTCACCCTCTGCTAACTTCCTCCAGAGCAGGTGCCTGAGCTGTTATTCAACAGCCGCAATGTGTCTCAAAGAGGAGGACAAGCACTAGAAACTTGGCAAGGTCTTTCTCAAAACCCATCAGCCCACTCCACAGGGTCCCACAACGGACATGCTGCCATCAGGCCTCCGCGCACAGGTGGTAGCACCTGTATGAATGTGTGCGTGGGTATGTGCATGTATGTGTGCACGTGTGAGCATTCACACGTTGCATGTTGGAGGTGGGCAGCAGTTGCCACCCTGACACAGAGCCCAGCATCATACGACACGGCTGAAATATTATAACACAGAGTGCGTAGGGCTGCCCAGACAGGCTTCCAAAGGAAGCCTCTTCTTTCATTTTAAAACAAAGGTAACTTTGATGGAGAAGCTATTTGATACCTGTTCGATCTAAATGCTTTCAGGATACACAGACATCAGACGCTCACAGAAACCTGAGACCCTACAATATCGGACCAGGCTCGGGGATGATAAAAGAGGAGTGGAGAGGCTTCCTCTCATCAGCTCGCCTGCCCCGTGCATGTATTTTTACATGCTTTAGCATGAAAAAAAGCCAAGATGCTCAGAGCCAATCAAATTACACCCCTGTCTCTTTAATAAACAAATCCATGTGCACATCAACAGTGTTGAAAATTCAATTTAAACTCTTTGTCTGTTGCCGCTTACTCTAAAGATGGTCTTTCTTAAACAACAGAACACCAAGGAGTCGTTAGTGCTCTCTCTTCATTACTTCAAAAAACCAATCATTAGACACCAGAGTATATACGTAATTAGAAAATCACTTCCTTTGCAATCCAAGCTAAGTAGTTTACATACTGTAATTACAGGGACAAAATCAATTTTTAATCATTTCCCTGATTGGGCTCATCAGCTCTGTGGGAACATTGTAACCTGCTTGTTGTGCAAAAGCAACATCTGGGCTAAAACAATTACCCTTTGTTTGCTACAATATTCCTTAAATCTTTTTGCTTGCATAAAAAAAAAAAAAAACGAAAACATGAAGACAAGATATTTGGATGTCTTTGTGTCCTTGATCAACATATATCCGAAAGTTCTCCTGGTGATGTGAGCTTAATGTTCGCCGGAATTTACGGTTTAACAGTACACATCCAAGGAATGTATTTTTTCAGTGAGATAAAAGTATCTGATTGTTTTAAAGATCCATTCAGCTGCCTAATTGTTCCATAGCTAACACATGGTATTCAAACAACCCACACATTACAAAAGCTCATCTGGGTAATCACGGGCAACTATTATGGCGATGGTTTACACTTTTCTAATACAAATGAACGGATTTTATCAAAATTTAAAAAAAACTAAAAAGCTGAGTATGTGTGAAAAATAGTTGGTATGAATTGGCAAGGCAGGGCTGAGCATTTTGTTCTCTTAATAGGAAATGACCTCATTTACACTGGAGTAATAATTAGTACTGCTTCACTGACAGTTAAGAAAAAAAACTTTCCCAGTATAATAAGGCAGCATCTCCTTTGTTAGGAGATCTACATTGATTATTAACCCTTGCCAAGAAATTCCAAGTTTAACTCTCCGTTCCACTGGGCTCATGCTTGCTGGCAAAAGATAAAAATAGCTGTTTTGGAAACCGTCACCTCTCACCAGATTTCCAAAGTTTTGCATCTAGCTTTTAAGTGACAATCTGAAACACTTGGTGTCCCCTTTGAAGAAACATAGAAAGCCCCCACCACCCCAACCCGCAGCCACCAAGAGCTCCAGTCGGCTCCCTGCACTCCCCCGGTGGCCCTGGTCCTCCCCATCCTTTTGAAGTTTATTGGCTTTGATTATTGCTTGCAAGTCCCCAAACCTACAATTAATTCATAGTCAAAACAGCCCTGAGAAGGAAGAAAGGAGAGAGGGAAAGTGAAGGGAGAGGGGAGATACTCTTGCCGGTGATTCAGTGCAGGTTGATAGTGCAAGAGATAGGAACACTTGGGCCAATAAAGAAATGTAGTCCAGGAAGCAGCCAGTATGTATTTACACACACACACACACACACACACACACCCCTTCTGAGGGCTTTGTTCATTGACTGACCATTCTTGAATTCAATAAGAATGAAAATTAGCATTTACCATGTGCCACCCAGAGTTCCAAGCATTGACACGCAATCTCACTTCATCCTTGCATCCATCCTATGAGGTGGGTATTATCATTTATTGATGAAAAACTGAGGCACCAGCCCCAAAGTTCTGTGTCTGAGGTTAAGAGCTCAGGAGACGGGGACCCAGGGTGTGAATCTCAGCAGACTGATTCCATGACCCATGCCGTGAGCCACTCAAACACACTGTGCCCCAACGCAAGGCAACAGCATCTCTTCCCTACAGCCTCGGGGAGCCTCATCTTCAGGGCAGTCAAGTCTGCCTGATGTCCACCGGTCAGACACAGCCAGTGGCCCCCATGGCCGTGTCCTCAGGAGCACGCACAGAGCTTGGCACCATTCTGCACCTGGATTCCTACTCCCCAGCCCAAGTTGGGTGGTTCTGACCCACGACAAGGTGAGGAAGGAGAAGTCACCCTGTAGGTCAGTGTTCTTAGGGTAAGAAGTGCAAACTAGATGCAGGCATTTTCTATAAGGCCAGGGAGCACCGGCTAACAAGCTGCCAAGCTGGTGGATTTCCAGAGCCTAACCACACTCAGGATGGAGTCCCCCAGCTCCCCCAGAGGCCATGTTCTCCAGCAGTCAGTGCCTGGCAGGCTCTCCCTGAACCTCACTCCACCCGATGTCTTTGCCCTGCATCTCTCACCCTATCCACAAGGATGAAGACCCCACTCAGCTCAAGACTCAACAGGACAACAAAACTAAGACAATTCTGGCCCCCAGAGATGGAATGATGCAAACAGGGAAAAATCCAGAAAATTATAAAGGCTTTCTAATAGAGCGTATCACCACATGAACTCAACGTACGTATCGCTTTACAGAAAGTACTTCATAGCATCATCAAATCCCAAGGTATCTATGAAATAATGCATCTTGAAGAAGAGATGTAAAATAACTGGAAACTAGAGATTTGTTTTCTGTTCCACCTGTGCTACTAGAGGTAATGCTGCTTGCTGTGCTGATATTCTGCTTGATAAATATCACTCGAATGTTCAGACATCTAGCAGGTGTCATGCTGATTACCTGGGTGATGAAATGGTCTATACACCAAACCTCCGTGACACACAACTTACCCATGTAACAAGCCAGCCCATGTACCCCCTTGAACCTAAAATAAAAGTTGGAAAGAAAAAAGATACATTCTGCCATCACATAGAACTGCACTGTCCAAGCTGGTAGCCACTGGCCACACGTGGCAACTGAGCACTTGAAATCTGGCCAGTCCAAATTGAGATGCTCTGTGAGTGTAAACTACAAATTGCATTTGGAAGAATGGAAAATGTCTCATTAATATTCCTTATACTTTTTATGTGTTGAAATGATAATATTGTGGATATACTGAATTAAACAAAATATAATGTGGCTATTAGAAAATTCGAAAATGCATGCATGACTTGCACTTGTGGTTTGCACTATATTCCTATTGTGCAGTGCAGATTCTGAGCTTAGCAAAATAATCTGGCATTTCGACAGTCAAATTTGGTCATACTAAAAATGTGCTTGTTTTCTGAAGCAGGTTTTTAGAGAACACGTATTATCATGGGTATCACTTGAAACGTTGGTCCCACTGATCTTCTCTGAAGTCGAAATGAAAGTTATACCACTTCTAACTGAACTATCTTGGTATCTCCTTTACAGGGGTCACTTTTTGTTTAATCTCATTTACTTTTTACTTTTTAAAATTGGTTATTCAAGTTATATATGCTCATTTGTAGAAAATTTGGAATATACAAGATATTAAATGAGGAAAATAATAATCCATAATTCTATTAACTGATATAATGGCTGTTGATATTTTGGTGCATTTCTTTCCATTCTTGCACATATATGCATGCATATATGTGTTAATGAACACGTGTACATGTATATGTATTCATGAACATAGTTAAGAACATACATCATGTGTATCTTTGACTTCAAATTTCTCAAAACCTCAGGTTTCAAATACAAATAGATGCTGCTTAGCCACATAAAAATATAAGCCACTGGCTAAAGTAGCTTAGTTTCCACAAGTGTTAAGAACAGAAAGGGTTAAGAGAATGAAAAGACAAGCTACACATTGGAGAAAGTTTTTGCAAAACACATATCTGATAAAGGACTGGTATCTGAAATATGCAAAGAACTCTTAAAACTCAACAGTAAGAAACAAACAGCCCAATTTAAAAATGGGCAAAAGATCTGAACAGATACGTCCCCAAAGAAGATATACGGACAGCAAATAAGCATATGAAAAGATGCTCAACATCTATGTCACCAGGGACTTGCAAATTCAAACAAAAATTAAATACCACTACACCCCTATCACAACAGCTAAAATTCAAAACACTGACAACATCAAATGCTGAGGAGGACATGGAGCAACAGGAACTCTCATTCACTGCTAGGTGAAAGCCACGTGGGAAGACAGTTTGGTAGTCTCTTACAAGGCTAAATATTGTCTTATCAAGCAATCCAGCAATCATGCTCCTTGATATTTATACAAATGAGTGGAAACTTACGTATACACACACACACACACACACACACACACACACACACACACACACTCTGCATGGCCAGGTGCAGTGGTTCATGCCTATAATCCCAGCACTTCAGAAGGTCGAGGCAGGAGGATCGCTTGATCCTAGGAGTTTAAGACCATTCTCGGCAACATAGTGAGACCCTGTCTCTACAAAAAATTTTAAAATTAGCCAGGTGTGGTGATGCACACCTGCAGTCAAGATGCTGAGGCAGGATGATTGCTTCAGCCTGGGAGGTCGAGGCTGCAGTGAGCTATGATTGTGCTGCTGCACTCCAGCCTGGGCAATAAAGCAAGACCCTGTCTCTTAAAAAGTAAAAAATTTAAAAAAAATGCACATGAATGTTTATAGCAGAATGTTTATTGAATGTTATTATGAATCACACAATTGCCCAAACTTGGAAGCAACAAAGATGTCTTTTAAGAGGTGAATAGCTCGATTGTGGTACATCCATATAATGGAATATTATTCAGCAATAAAAAGAAATGAGGTATCTAACCATGAAAAGACATGGAGAAAATTTAAATGCATATTTCTAAGTGAAAGAAGCTGATGTTAAAAGACTACATGTCATACGAATCCAAATACAGGACATTCTGGGAAAGGCTAAACAAGGGAGACAGGAAAAAGACCAGTGGTTGCCAGAGGTTCAGGGGTTAGAGGGAGTGGAGCTCAGGGGATTTTTAGGGCAGTGAAACCACTATGTATGATACTGTAATGATGGACACAAGTCATAATACAGTTGTCAAAACCCATAAAATGTCCAACACAAAGAGTGAGCCTGAATATAAACTATGAATTTTCATTCATAATAATGTATCAATATTGGTTCAACAATCATAACAAAAGTACCACACTAACACAAATTTAATAGCAGAGGAAAGGTGGAAACAACTAAAATGTCTTTTAATGGGGAGGGGGCAGGAGATACATGGGAACTCTGTACTTCCTGCTCAATTTTATTGGATACTTAAGACTGCTCAAAAAACAATTTACGAAGTTCTGGGATAGGAACTTTACCTATCTATTAATTTACAAAGAAAAAAAAAGAAAAGAGGAAAGAACAGCTTTGAGGAAACCCAGTGAACCCCTCTTCCCTAGCTGGAGTACTTCCACTTCTGCAAATCAGGAAATCTCTCCAGTGCTTAGAGATTTGGGATCCTTCAGAAGCCTTCTGGCCGCCACTTCTCTGATGAGCTGATGTCCAAAAAATTCCCAGAGAGGCTACTTGGGCAGCTCTTCAAGAAGTGCTCTTGGCTTTCAACGACACAGATCCCAAAGGCTGGAGACCTCATTCCGCCAGTTTCTTATTTCTGTGCAGGGGTTGTTGGTACTCTTGTTGTTTTAATTCACAAAATGCACAGACTTGTGTCTCTGGAGGAAAGCCTCGGTCAGTCAGGCCTACAGCCACTTCCTGGGGTCTGTCTCCTAGGACACACAGAGCAAGGAGCTCTTCCAACTGTTTCCACCTCACAAGGTGGTTACTCTCACAAGTGGAGACTCTTACTTCTTCAGTCTCCAAGACAGAAACTTGGATGCTTCAAAAAGTGCCGTGATGTATGAGAGACCAGACGGAAGTGTGAAGATGGATATGAGCCACCTCCCCAGCTAGAAACTAGCAGGAACGTGGAGGCTGCTGGGAACGTGGCGAGAGAATGGTGGGGTTTTGCTCATTTCTCTATCTGGGCAGAGGGTGTGATCAAAATACAGCTATCCTGGTGAACTTGACCCCTAAATCCATATCAGCTTTAGCTCCAGCTACTGGTTATTCTGGAGAAGGGCTGAGAAAAGTCAAGGGCAGATGAATTTGGAGGTCACATAAAATATTTCATACTGTTTTCCTGTGATTATATAGCAACAAGAAGAAATAGTAACTGCCAAAATGATAAGTCCCTCAAGCATCTCTCATGCTTTAGCAAAAAAAAAAAAAAAAAACAGGGAGAGCTTCCAGAAGCATGTACTCTGCAGGCAGCTCAGTACAGGGTGTGCAAACACAGGGCACAGAAAGACCCCCAGGAAGCCAGGCCTTTCCTCTCCTGGCATATTGAGCAGGCGCTGACAGCCCCTCTTTGCCTATTGCATGGTAAAGTTCCTATCCCAGAAAATTCCAACCTAACATTCACAGAAAAAGCTGTCCTTTCCCTCTTATCTCCCAAGCCTTCCCATTTTGGAAAAGATTTTCTAAACATTCTTAGAAAGAGTGCATTCTCTCTCCTCTGCCCACAGGTAACAAGGGGATGGCAGATGTTTCAGAAACGGCACATTATAAAAAAAAAAAAATCCAATGTCACTGAAACCAGAATGGAAAATGTTTTATACATTAACAAACATTGTAATGAATTTGCACAACCTTAACCGACTGTATAACCAGCATAATGAAATGGTCTCCATCCTTTTAAAGAAAAAATTACGTATGCTAGCACATAGCTTTAGAAAAGCATTGTTCTTTAAAAAAAAAAAAAAAAACCTGCATTTTTCCCAGCTACCATGTAATTTGTGAGATGCATTTTTAAATGTTCTGCAACAGCAGCGGGCTTCATCAGTCAGATGATACCGATAGATAATTCACCAAACCGTCACATGATCTTCCATCACTCTAAAAGACGCGAATATATTGCCACAAGCTTTGGGAATAATGGGTGCACCTGTTTACGGTGTCACCTCTGTTTGCTAATTGTCTCCTTGAGCTACATTTTACTTCTAATGCATTTATTTTTGACAGGCAGTGTCTATTTAGAAATCACATTACTTCAAGTGCAATTGTTCTTTTGTCTATCAAGTAAATGAAGTGTTGTTATACAGATTTCAGGTTCTGATTAGTAAAGTATCAGAGCCCCAAAAAGGTCAATCAGTTATTTACCTGAGGTAATAGAAGGATGACAGACATCCTGAATTTTCTTCAGTTCATGCTATAGGCCATAGCATTACAATTACTCAACTCAGCTTCACTTCAATGTATACTCCAGGGGTTGGCAGGCGAAAAAGGTGCACTCCGGGGACGTGCCTAGAGATCTGTATCCACAAAGAATTGTCGGCAGGTGGGTCTTATGTTTTCACACATAGTTGTCACCATATCAAACACATAGGCCCTGGAACAGACCAGCAGTTGTGGCCAAATGAGTGTGGGGGTGTGTGCACCTATCTGATCACTTGGATGAATTCGCCTTAGAAGTAGGTATTTTTAAATGATTTTTCAAATCATTTTTCTCTCCAGTTCTGATTGGATGAGTTAGTTCAGAGGGATATAACGGTGATCACAACCAAAACAAAAACCCAGTAACGATTGTGGAAAAATAAACAGTGCTGTCTCTGAAAACTGGAACCAGCTAGAAGCGCGACTGCCTTTGGCTCCTGTTCGGGTGCAACATGGGTGCCAGCTGCCTCTGGGAATGGCAGTGGGAAGGCCGCACACACACTGGGCTGTGGCATCTTCATTCGTACAAGCAGAAGCAGGGGACCAACCTAGTACAAACACAGGCCAGGAGCCAAATTTACACAGGCATGAACACACTCAGGTTAAATAGCCAGAAGATATTCATAGTAGGAGGAGGAACGTAACCTGAACACCAACGTGTTTCCTGGGGTTTAGACCCAAATGTCGAAATCTCAAGTACCCTCAATTTATTCCTATAGATAATCCACCTGACTTACTGCCTCAAAAGCAACCCCAACCATGAATCATAAAGACAGTTCTATATTTAGGAATCACTTGTCTCTTAAGTGGATCATCTACAGTTTCTTTTTCATTCCTCCTGATCTCTCCATCCACAAATTGTAGGATTCTCTCCCCCTCCCTGCCTGTGCGTAACTCTCCCTCTACATCCCACACCATTAAATTATCCCTGGTGCAACTTCCCGTTGAGCACCAGCCCAGTGACCACTGTCTCCACCAAGCCTTGCTCACCCAGAGTCTCCCACTGAGTCCTCATGTTCAACCTGCTCCTCTCCGGACACCCACCTCGTACAGATGTGTGCAGGGCGGCCTCCCCAGGAGGGTGGCAGGGTTCCTGCGGAGTTCCAGGGACCACCGCTACTCAACACACTCGCCAAAAGAAAGAGACACAAAAAGCCACGCTTGCCTTAAGTCACATTCTAAATTGGCTCCCTGGAGCCTTCCCCTACCTTGTTCACTAAAGACCTGGAGTGTTTCCTCAGTGTTTAGCATATGCTATGTAACCTGAGCAGGACTTGCATTGTATCACTAGTTGTTTTTCCAAAGTGTTTTCCCATCAGGACCATAATTATATGCAAACTACTTGACTTAGAACCATTCACAAACAGGTTTTAAATGTTCACTAAGATAATTCCACTACCTAAAAGCAAGAAAAGGGGAAGACACAGGAATCCGTTCTTGGGGACCCTAAGGCCAGCGAGATTGGGGAGTTCCGGCTTGCAGAAGCACAGAACATGCTCAAGAAGGAAAACCCCCACGACATTTTCCACTGAAGCGGCGAACATTTTCCATGTTCGCTTCATTCTCCAATTTATTTCAACTCTAAGTACTCTAATCATGGGAAGTACTTTTTGCTTTTTAAACAGCCTGCTTGTTTTTACAGGTCAAGAGCATAAATAAAACAGTCAAGTTGAAAACTTGGAAAGCTCGTTTGTAGGAGAAGGAAGTCGTTATAGATCGTCCATTTGTTCAGACACCAGGCAGTTCTCAGGAGGCAGCTTCACCCTACGCAAATGTCAGGGTTCTAGAGAGCCAGCACTCCCTGGGAGGGTGGAGAAGCACCCTGCCATCTTGTCTTGAGGGAATCCTTCTTGGGGAAAGAATGGGGAGTTGTCAAAACCACACCAGGACTATACCCTTATATAGGTAAAGTTTTAATTCAAATTAACATCCAAGCCAAGTATTAAATAGTGATGGGATGAGAGGTGGACTAATAGCACTGACCACAGATGCACAGCTGAGGTCTGATTGGGTGGTCCAGCAATAGTAAGAATCCTGAAATTTACTAACTATGAAATGTACTCATGTCACCACTAAAGTGGGTCCTAATGAGTGAAATTAAGTGCCTACCAATTACAATGCAGGATCTAAACACTAGTAGATCATTTCTCTATTGCAAAGGATCTCAGGAAAATGAGAAGCCCTGAAGTCAATATATTTAATGCGGTTAATATATCTGGGGTGAGGGGAGGATGAGGGGGGAGAGAAAGGCAGGGAGGTGGGGGGAGGAAGATGGAAGAAAGAAAATCACTATCCATTTTTTCCATATGAGAAATCATATAGGTGTGCCTCCTGCCAAGAACAGATATCATAAACAAATAAGCTGTATTCCTTTGCAGATCTCTCTCTCTCTCTCTTTCTGTGTGTGTGTGTCTCTGTCACACACACACACATACACACTCAGTTGCTGATAGGCTGAAAAAGAAAGCGAGACTCGCAAAGCACTGTGAAAATTCCCTATCAATACCAGGGTTATTGGAGCAGAGAGAAAGAACTAAAGTAAGGAAGGGTCCAACAGAGGAAAAAATAATCGCTGGGACAACTTCATGAACTGGTGATACTCCCTGTGTCTGAAGGCAGACAGGGAGTCAGGAGATGCCTGAAGCCTCACCCACAGAGGACAGGACGGGGTGCGCCATGAATGGCAGAGGGTAACACCAGAGAAGGAGTTGGCCCCTCCCTCCCATGATGCCAGGCAGGGGACGCAAAGATAGACAGGGTTGGTAGCAGCTCAGCACCACAATAAGCCACCAAGACCACATTTTTATTCCTACCTTCGCTCTATTTTTCCTTTATTCTGCGTGTGCTAGAAGAGTCCCCCCCCCTTTTCTTTTTCTCAAACATTCCTAATGTAGTGATAAAATGAGGAAGAATGAAAGATTATTATAAAACAGGACTTTTATGGCTAGTGTCTATGGAACAGTCACACTGTTACATATATTTTCTCTAAGTAATCAGGAATGTATTGGTATTTTGAAATTATGTATCTCTAATAACACAAAAGTACTTAAGAACAGAAATAGACAGTAATGGAAAATGCAGTCAACTGTTGACAACATATAGAATTTCTGAAAATAATTTGCAGAGAACAGCACAGCAGATGAGTCAAAATTTTCACAAAAATATTTCTTGCCTCCGATAGTCCAATGTAATTCATTTTCTATCTCTGTTCATTAATCATTGTTAAAATTAGTGATCCATTTCTTCCACTCTGCCATCTGCACTCAGCTTCGTAACAAACATGACACCTTCCTGCATAATAAAACCTGACAACTACTAGGATGCATTTCCAAATAGCTTTCTGCATATTTGCACCTCTATAACGGATTCCGTTGTCAGACAAAAGTGGATTATTTAACCAGAGTTCTTTCTTTATCAATTCTGAACACAGATGTGTGTGAGTGCGTATGTGTGTGTTAAAATATGATCAAGAAAAAAATCCGTTAATTTTAATTAAAATGCATTCTTCCTGCCTTAAGTAGAAGGTATTTTAAATCCAAGTTCTGCCAGCCAATATCACTCACCAAAAGCACAGTTGGGAGTATTATGCTTGATATATGAAGTTTACGTAAATAATTCGTGGCTTCATCTTGTAAACTTTTCTAATAAAAATGATCTTGACATTCCAACCTCCTTAAAAAATTTCATTTTAATATCCTGCTCTATTTTGTTTTTCAGTCTTTGATCACAGAATTTCAAATAAATATTTTTAGGGAAAGACAAAACAATCAAGGAGCAGAGAGATACAGACGAGAACACGAATGAATAATTAAACACATGCCAACCGTTCCCTTGGGGAAGCCACCACTGGGTCCAAACCACAGGGAAGAATTCTTGGTCTTTCTGGATGACAGGCCACATGGTGCCAATCAGTCTGACCGTGATGGGGATGGAGATGAGAAGTTACCTTGGCCGGGTGGTGACTCATGCCTGTAATCCCAGCACCTTGGGAGGCTGATGCAGGAGAATCACTGGAGCCCAGGAGTTTGAGACCAACCTGGGAAACAAAGCGAGAACCCCTCTCTACAAAAAAAAATTAAAAATTAGCCAGGCATGGTGGCTCGTGGCTGTAGTCTCACCTACTTGGGAGGCTGAGATGGGAGGATTGCTTGAGCCCAGGAATTCAAGGCTGCAGTGAGCTGTGATTGTGCCTCTGCACTCCAGCCTGGGCAACAAAGCAAGACCCTGTCTCTAAAAATATTTAGCCAGCCGTGTTGGTATGTGCCTGTAGTTCTAGCTACTTGGGAGGCTGAGGCTGGAGGATCTCATGAGCCCAGGAGGTCGTGGCTGCAGTGAGCCATGATCACACCATTGCACTCCAGCCTGGATGACAGATCAAGGCCCTGTCTCTCAAAAAAAAAAGAAAAGAGAAACAAAAACCTGGGACCTTCTTCTTACCCTTTGACAGAGCAGTCTCTTAGGAAGAAAATCTATGAGCTCTGAAGAAAAGAGTGCCCACTTGATTGGGAGGGCAGACCTGTGTCCCTACAGCCAGCCTGGACTGAGTGGGAGATGACAAGGTGATACCAGCTGGAAACATGATGAAAAAAGGCAGCTTCTATATCTCCACTATCCTGCCTAGTCCCAGCCTGTCTCCCCTCACTATCCTTTCCTCTGAATATGGCGAGCCCTGAGCAGGGACCACAGGCAATTCAGCCCCTTCCTGAGTGCATCTCCCCAGCACCTGCCCATTTCTGTGCAGAGGGAGGTGTGGGGTGAACAAGGTGCCTCAGACACATCACACAGTAGGACACACAAGAGGTATGCAGGCATGCAGGTGTCTCTAAACCAGGATGGAGTGACAGATGCTCTGATGAAGGGAGACCTGCAGAAGGAAAGGTCCCTCCTGACCTGCAGGAGCGGGAGGTTGGAAGAGCACATGGGGGAAGATGCAGAAATCAGGCGGCTTCCAAGCTGATCAAGACATCAACCAGCAAAGTTGAAGAGGGCTGGGCTCCTGGCAGCAGCAGAGGCTGGCAGAGGATTGCACCCGAGCATTTGGGAAATGTTTGGGCTGGACTGAGGGACTGAAGACACGACTGGGGCTGGAGCTACTGTTCCCCTGTCTTCGAGGGACATAAAGTCATGGGGCACAAGGGGGAGACTGAAGAGCTAGCACCCTGAAGGCCCACCCAATGAATCACATGCAAAGTCAAAGGCACCAGCTCACAGAAGTCAGAGCTCTGTAACAAACTGCACTTTCTTTGAAATTAAAGAAATAGCTGCGAGATGAGTGTTGGTCAACGAATCTCTCTCTCTCTCTCTCTCTCTCTCTCTCACACACACACACACACACACACACACACACACACACACACACGACTATTGACAGAGTAGAACTTTTTGTTTAATCCCCCCGGTTTATCCTTCTCTGTCCTCACAGCCTGGTGTGGAGCTTGGAGCGGATCCCCTAACTAAGCCTGATTAGAATGAGAACAGTCAAAAGACAAACTTTGCAAAAATCAAGGTTTAAAATAGAAATAGCAACTGACCCTCAGCTGCACTGCTGCCGGCTGGGACAGTGACAATAGCGACTCTTTTGTTAAACTTCCCTGTGAGACGTGCTCACCAGACTGGGGTGGGTGTGTGTGTGTCTGTCTGTCTCTTATATGAGAAAGTGGGAGAAAGGTTTTAAAATAGCCTTGGCTTCAAAAAAAATTAATCACAAATTACCATTCACCCCTTAGCAGCCAAAATGTCTGTTGATTCATTTAACATATACAAAATCCAAAGCTTTCCTATAAATATTTCAGAACTTGAAACCTTCCATTTTGTCTCTGGCCCTGAACAATAACACACACACATGCGTGCACACGAATACACACACATACACACACACACACACAGAGGCACAACTGCGGGGGGCGGGGGCCTGGGGGGATCAGGGGAGGGTGTGAAACCCCCTCCCCCACAGCATTGTCTCCCAGCCACCCGGCTCCTCTAGCCTGGAGTTCCCTCTTCCCTTCACATGTCTGCATCCTGACACATTCAATTTCAGGTTATCAGCACATCTGAATTATAGAATACTGATGGGGATAGAGGGCAGGCCTCTCCGGGCTGATTAGCACCATTTAAGAAAGCTTTCACCAGCCGGCTTCATTGGCTGGGAGCGCCACCATGGTGGGTGGCCTTTCTGTATTAGAAGTCAACACAGAGCTGTCTCATTTGAATTAAATATGGACAAAAAGAAAGATCTGATTATGCTTATTCATAGCTAACCTTTCAAGTTCACCAGGCTGCCAAACTTGGAAGTGAAAACTGAAAGTTCCTTTCCTGTTGCTGGATTTCTTATTTTCTCTTGCAGTTTTTCAGTGTACTCTGAAATGCGTGTGTGTAGGGGGTGTGTGTGTGTGTGTGTGTGTGTGTGTGTGTGTGTGTTTAAATTTCAGCCTAGCCCAGTCTGGGAGTTTCTTTCTAGAGAGATGCATCAGGAGAGATTCAGGGAAAAGCTTTTAACTTAGAGATAGAAAACAATGGAAACGCGGGGTCTGATTTTAACCCATAAATGTATGAAATACACACATGCGTGCACACACACACACACAACTTAACTTCTTCTTGCAACAGAATGAGTAGCTGAAAATCTGATTAGTGTAAACAAATTTTTGACTTGGGGCTGAGTGGCACAGCGATTCAGAAAAGGCCAAAACGCACAGAAGATTGGAGTCGCTGAGTTGCGAATGATACCGCCTTTCATAGTGGCATTACCTTTATATCGTCACCTTCACAGACACGCACGCACTCCGTTATTTTTAATTTCCATCCTTCCTCAGCAATGGGCAGCTCCTTCAACACTGAGTTAATAAAAGGAGCTGGCCGGGGGGATGGTCCCTGGGAGATGCCAGGGAATCTGGTCCCAGTGGGTTCTGCTGCCAGCTCCGTGGGTGATGGCACTGGAGCATGGCTTCTGTAGGGGCTCCGAGTTCCAGAATCCAAGACAGGGCAGGGACCCGGTAAATGCTTTCCAAAATCATTATGCTACAGACCAGCCCTGGCATCCACATAAGCAACCAAAGCTCTGGTCCCATTCAGTTCAGTTTAACAAATATTTATTGAGCATGTACTGTTTGCTATGCACTGTGCTGCATCCTGGGGTCTCACAGCTGCACCATGCTGCTCCCACCAAGCAGCCCTCCTCCCACCTCCTTCTCGGGGCTCACTGCCTTTGCTCACCTAGGGGACACCAGGACATCCTCCCTCATGCCTGTCCACACTGTGGAGTTCTCTATCACCCTGAACTTCCTGTCGCTGAGCACCCGCACCTGACAGGCTTGGTGCCCTAGCACCCCTGCCTTGCACAGGTCATTCCCAGGAGGGTTGGCCTTGGCTCTCCATTTATGTTGCAAATTCCATGAGGGCAGAAATTATATCTCATCCTCCTTGGAGGCGTCCTCAGAAAGTCCCAAATATTGAGGTAACCAGCCCCCACCTGCCACTGGGACACAAACAAGGAGGCAGTGTGGGCATTGCAGAGTCAGGCAGTCCCTCCCTGAGGGTGAGGTCCCCCTATGTCCCCACCATTGCAGGGAGGTGACACTGTTGCCCCTCACTCTCCACCAGCCACCCAGGTCCCTCTGACCACCTGGCCACCCAAGGATGCCATAGCACTCCATGAACATCAGCAAGAGAAGTCCATGTTGCATCTCCAAGCCTCCAAGCACGGATGAGCCCTCCCTTCCTGGGGCAGCACACACAGGGGCAGTGGCATAACTGACTTCAGGAAGCACAGAGCTGCCTTGCTGCCCATCTGTCAGTCCCTAAAACCCACAGCCTTGAAATATGGGAGTAAAGACTGCCATCAGGCACCAAGGAAGGTGGCCTCTGAGTCAGCACAAGCCCCATGCTTTGATCCGTGCATCAGCCCAGAGTTACAAGGTACAAGCGCTTGTCATGCAGATGCCTCAGGGAAACTCAGTGGTACAGCTCCATGACTGTCCCTTCCCACCTGCACCTGGAGGACCTATGTCCTGGGCAGCCGCCACAGAAAAGGAGGAAGAGAGGACAATGAGGAGACCAGCCAGGCAGGCTCAGCCTCTCACCTGGAGTCTCCTGCCAACAGAGGAGCACCAGACTCTGTGTTCTTATTTGTCTTTTATGGGTTAGTGGAGTTTTTCTTTGATGAAACACCACCATCGCCACCTACACCAAACCCGTATTTCTGAAAGGGGTGAACTAGATTTCTCATCACTAGCTTTGAACCTGCAGACCTCCCACAGTGCCAGTAATTGCATTGCCAATGAGACACAGAAGTGCACCCACCAGCAGCCTGAGATGTGAAGGGGGGGTGGGACTCCTCTCAATAAAACACTCACCAGGATGGACCAGCCACACTTCTGCTGGGTGCAGGAGCCCTCCCCAGGGGACGGCCAAGGAGGTTTAGGAAACACTGGCCACCCTCAGCCCATTCCACACCTCAGTCATCCACAGCCCCCTTTCACAGTTCCCACCATAATTTTGTGCCATCCAGACCTTTATTTACTTAATACTTTTTTTTAATTAACTTTAAATCAACTCACTTTTCTTTTCCTTTTTTTTTTTGGACAAGTTCCCACTCCATTGCCCAGGCTGGAGTGCAGTGGTGCGATCATAGCTCACCGGAGCTTTGAACTCTTGGGCTCAAATGATTTTCCCACCTTAGCCTCCAGAGTAGCTGGGACTACAGGCATGCGCCACCACACCTGGCTAATTTTTAAATGTTTTGAGAGACAGGGTCTTGTTACGTTGCCCAGATTGGTCTCAAACTCCAGGGCTCAAGCTATCCTCCGACCTCAGCCTCCCAAAGAGCTGAGCCATAGCACCTACAGGCATGAGCCACCACACCTACTCTTTTCTTTCTTCTTTTTATAACTTAGCCTCACCTTAAGCAATAGCATCTGCAAAGCTCACAGCTATAATGTGCTGGTTATATTTTTCTAATAGGTCTTTAGATACCCAATAATCCATGCATCATGCAAAATAGTCTCACATAGTGGGAGCCACATTTGCAGAGAGCTCAATATGTGAAGCTGAGGCTGTGGAGTCAATGGGATGGGCCAGGGGGTCTGAAGCATGAAGGTCTTCGTTTCCTTATTTCTAGGAGCAGGACTGGGTTTGCGGGTATGAAGGCCATGCCCACACATTTGCTTGTACCTGCTCCTCCTGCTCCGGGGGCTGAAGCCTTTGAAGGTTCGCTAGACTCTACCAAGTATGGTGGCCATGGCTGGTGCCTGGGTCATAACTTCCTAACAGAAGGCCATCAGCCTGTCACTTCCCAACCTAGAGAAGGACTCTCAGTGGCAGCACAGCAAGTGGCCAATGAATTTCCTTCTGACTCCATCCTGAACTCACCAAGAGTCTCTCTCACTGCCAAGAAAGCTCTACCTGAGAATTGCCAATGGCCGACATGCAAGGACCAACCTTGGGCTTGGACCACCAACCTTCCTCGCAGCATCTCACTATAGTCACACAGCTGTGGCTTCTGCCCAAAAACACTCCAGCAGAAGCTCTGCAATGAGTAGGAGAATCCTCTTATCCTGCCCAGCAAACTCTAAACAGACAACTCTAATGACTCCATAAAATGCAGATATTTCCTGGACAGGAACAACTGCTGTTATGTTCCCCAACTTCAACATGGAAACATCTAATGCCCCGCAGGATGCAGGACTCAAAAGTCAAAGAACAGACACTTTACACTGACCCGTTGCAGTACAGAGAGATGGCATTCTCCAGAATTCAAGTCTAAAACAAACACATTTTAGACATCGGAGTCACCTCTGCATTTTTCAAGATTCCAATGATCAACTGGTAAACTTGTGAAAAACCCCAATAAATGATCTCTTAGAAAGGCAGAAGAAAGAAGCATCCAATGGCCGGGCATGGTGGCTCACACCTGTAATCCCAGCACTTTGGGATGCCAAGGCAGGCGGATCACTTGAGGTCAGGAGTTCAAGACCAGCCTGGCAAAGATGGTGAAACGTCGTCTCTACTAAAAATACAAGAAAAAAAAATAGCTGGGCATGGTGGTGGTGCCTGTAATCCCAGCTATAGAGGAGCCTGAGGCAAGAGAATTGCTGAACCCAGGCTGAACCCAGGAGGTGGAGGTTGCAGTGAGCCAAGATCGCAACACTGCACTCCAGCCTGGGTGACAGAGCAAGACTCTGTCTCAAAAAAAAAAAAAAAAAGGAATCACCCAATGATCACTTATCTGTTTTTTTGCATTTTAAACAAACAACTGTGCTTACTGACTGGGTCTACAGGCTTGTAGCACCGCCTCTGGGACACAAAGATGACACTGGGAGATGATGGAAAGTTCTGGAGCATGGGGATTGGGCTGCTAGCCTTGGAAAAGCTACTGCCATTTTATAACCCCTAAAGCAGTGGCTGTTACACCTCAGTACACATCAGAGTCACCTAGAAGACTTGTTAAAACACGGACTGCTGGGCCTAACCCACAGCGTTTCTGATTAGATGGGTCTGGGGTGAGGCCTGGGATTTGCATTTCTAACAAGCTCCCTGGAGACGCCCAGGCTGTTGCGCCAGGACCACAGTCCTGGTTCATCTCAGGACCCGCTGCTGTATTCTTTTTCTGTAAGGGAAAGATGGTAACCATCGCTGCTCCCTGATGTATCCCTTTGGTAATGTGAAATTTTTGATCATCAGAAGAGTGTGAGGTCTTTTCTCTCTAAAGTGTAATCACCCATATATGAAAGCATCAGAATATAAATGACGCAGAAAAAGCAAAAACCTTGGATGCCAGTTCACGTTCTGTGCAAAATCGCTACCTTCTCCCCACCCGCAACTGCAAACAAAGTGAAAAAGGGGGGGTTGAGTTGCTACAGGCGTCTCTTAGGTTTAACCTCAGAAATTTGTTATATTTTTAATGCTGTACTTCTTTGAATGCAATAATAAAAAAATAAAAAATTTTGGCCAGTCACAGCGGCTCATGCCTGTAATCTCAGCACTTTGGGAGGCCAAAGCAGGCAGATCACTTCAGGTAAGGAGTTCCAGACCAGCCTGGCCAACATGGAGAAACCCCATCTCTATTAAAAATATAAAAATTAGCCAGGTGTGGTGGTGCACACCTGTAATCCCAGCTACTCGGGAGGCTGAGGCAGGAGAATCGCTTGAACCTAGGAGGCAGAGGTTGCAGTGAATGGAGATCATGCCACTGCACTCAAGCCTGGGTGACAAAGCAAGACTCTGTCTGAAAAATTAAATAAATAAATAAATAAAAATTTAAAAAATAAAAATGTTTGATGACTACATATGACTTATGTACTAAAGAACTAATCACACAAAAATACACATTTGTTAGGCACTCATCTAACAAATGGTACCAGTGGGTTGAGATGACCAAGGTGCTCGCTGATGAGGAGCGGTGGTGATAAAGCATTCTTCCATAACACATTTAATGTATTTTCCATTTCTATGCCAGAGGCATGTTCAACTATCTATGAAACAGGAAACAACTATGCATTATACAACTACATATTGAATATTTTTTGCCAGAAAAATATCCAGAAACACCCCAGGATTAGAGCATGCCTTTCTTAGGTTAAACCTCAAGATGCTGGGCTGTACCTGGTTATCTGTGAAGCTCCTACTTTTCTCACGTTTAACAGGAGGATGGACCTAGTTTCAGCTTTAACATCCCTTCTGTCACCAGAGTCATTGGAAGTGGCTTGGAGGTGAATTGGTTTTGTAGGTTGTGTAGGCGACACCTTCGTGGTTAGCATATTTGCAGCCACCAATGACGTCTCCATGTTCAACTACTTCCATTTAAACACAAAATGGGCTAACATCTTATTCTCAGATGTAAGGGTCATGGCCAAAATGGCAACCAGTGGAGAACAAACCACTCAGGATAGCTCCACATGGCACACACAGACCCCCATGAGGGCTAAAGAGGAGACACTAGGAAGGAGGCCAGTAACAACCTGTCCTGCTGCCCTAGTTCTGCAGAGTCCAAAAACCCTAGTGACAAGATAGCTTGCTCTGTGTGCTCAATGTTGACCAGGTCAGAGACAGCAATCCAGAAAGTACCTTCACTTAACTTCAGTGTTCTGGGCTTCAGAGTTTGAACAAAGAGGAAACAAGTCCCCATGCAGATTCTTAGAGTGAGCAGCTCCTCCAGTTGCAATGGGTCCGCCCAGGAGTAGCATCAGCTTGCTGAAGGTACGCTGGCCTACAGTTACCACCTTCCCTCCCAGATCTTCAGCCCCTCCTGGGAGGCAGGCCAGCAACAGCATTGAGGGCCCCAGTATTCTCCGACACTGCGCTGTTTGGTTCTTCCCTGTAAACAGAGTCAACCTAAAGCTGGTCAGCTGCTAGCCACATGGTGGTAATGAGCTCAGAAGCCTGGAGTTCACTATTATTTCTGATTTACTCTCTTCCTGATCTTTCATTTTATCAGCAAAACATCCTCTTGGCAATGGTTATTAAGGTAAAACTTAAATAAAAAGAAATGCAAGGAAGAGTTTGCAAAAGGCACGGCATGTGAAAGGAAAATATTCAGACCCCAGACTTGGCCTTGACCTTTTACTGTCTTTTAACATTAAACATTTGCCCCACCTTCAAAAAGATAAATGTGGCTTTTGATGACAGCCAATGTTATCTGAGGATTAAAATAGCCCTCTTGCAGTGCTCAACATTAAAGTCTTCCGCATTTGCAAAATTGCAAACAGATGCAACTCAAGTACCTGCAAATAATCTGCCAAGACCAATTTCAAAAGGGAGATTTCAAAATATGTGGAAGTCATTAGGACATGTATTATTTTTGCAATGAATAGGCGCCAGGAGTGTCTCAAGGAGCAGATGGGTGCTACTTTGTTTATAAAAGATCAACAGAATATTCGGCTGTAAATGAAGACATATAAGCTATATGAAACAATTATGGTAAAATGGCGAACATTTCAAAGCTAATTGTAATGGTCTTTTAAGATCTGAATTCCTCATTTCTTACTGCATGCTAAAATATCATTTTAGTTTTGGATCTTGATTGATATAATTACCAAAATGACAGAAAATTAAAGTAAATGCTGTCAGTTTTACTGTTGTAAATGTTGTCACTTTATCACTTGTTTACAGTTGCACCAATACTGATAAATGAATATTTTTCAACATGAATAAAAAATGTGACCTCCGTCTCCCGGAAATCTTCAAAAGGGACAGCCCCAAACGTTAAGAACCCAAGCAGACAGAGTGAACCTCAAACTGCATTATACCAGAATCCCAAATAGCCTCTCTCCTCCGCAGGCCCAGCTTCAGAGAGCTCCTGTTGCTAATAAAAATCTCCATGATATGACAGAAGGAAACAGAACCAGCAACCATTCGCCCTCACTCGGGTCTTTCTGGACGCCTGTGTCACCGCCCAAGCAGGACTGAGTTAAGCCCCTATTCTATTTTCCTGTTTTATATTGGTAATCATGTGAATTAGATAATTACTCATGGAAAATGTGATTAAACATACGTCGCTATTGCCAATACCGAATCATGAAGAAAGGGCATTTCTGCGAATTGCTTTTAACATAAATAGCAAACTGGGCTCGTAAAAAATGTCCAATTAGGCCAATACCTAATGATAGATGGGCTGATCCCATGACTTACACAGATGCAAACTGCACGCAGGAAAAATGAGGAATCGCATACGACGTCTTGGATCTATGTTTCCACACAAAAGACCTCTTTGCCCAGGATGCTTTCAGAATTTCACAAACTCCTATAAAGTTGAGTCTCCTCTTTTTTCCTTTTTTCTACCCTTAAGTTTCGGTGGGGCCTTAAATTCTGTGAGCTGCAGAAGGACTCTCTCCACAGCTGTAAATTTAGGGGACGTGGGAGAGAGAAAGAAAAAAGGAGAGAGAAACTTGGGCTAAAGACACAGGTCTGGAAGGAACAGCAAGGGAGCCACAGAGGCTGCCGCCAGCTGCCCCCAGTGGTCTGCAGATGCAGAGGCCTCCTGGGGTCCAGCACTCTCCCCCCACCCCAATGCCTCTCCATGCTAATCACCACTGAGCACTGGAGCAGTTTCCAAGGAGGCTGTTGGCTTCAGCATTTCCTTCCTCTCTTTCCTGAGTCACTAGCACCGCTTTTCCGTAAATCTTTAAACCAAGCGCACATATTCTCCCATGACAGGGTCTATGCAGACGAAGACCTGCACCCTACAATCACTGATGAAATTTGTATTGACTCCAAAATCAAAAGTAATGAGAAGAAAATTGGTTCACAGCCTGACCCGACAGTTCCAGACTGCTGTATTGAAGTTGCAGAAAGACATTTTTTTATTGTCTCCAGATTTCAATTAACGACATCAAGCCACCCCATCCTGGCATTATTAGTTTGAACAGAAGATCAGATTTAAGAAGTTTCGCTAAATTAATTACTGTAATCGTATCCTGCATTTCTGGAAAACCTTCCTGTTTTGTAAAGAGAAAAGATGCCTTTCACAAATTGAGGGACACTTGTGGACCCCCAAACCGAATGCATCCACCCGAATCCGTGTTCTTTAGTCTCATGTATGTTCTTCTGTGTAAAATGTACATGCATGTAGGAGATGTCCACTCTCGCAGGGTCATGAAATCCTAACCCATCTCAGCTGCAACTATGTCCCTGCAAATATTTCTTCTCAGGTTTTAGCGCCCAAGCTAAAATTTCCTCTTCTCACCACCCCAAGCTCTAAAGCTATATGTTCCCACCAAATTAGTAAGAGTAAACCCCACTGACAACCACCCTGAAAGCCACAAACGAGAGCCATCCTCTTTTGAATGAAAAAAAAGGGGTGGGGGGAATAGAGCCAGAGACACTATCATTGCCCCTATCTTGAGTAAAAATGCAAATCATGCCACACGGTGCTAAATTATTCTGGGATATTTCATAATGTGAATTAATACCCACTAGAGGCTAAGCCGAGATCATCAAACTCATTTCATATAAAACAACGAATTTAACCACCCGTGACTCAATGAGTGAGAAGTTAGCATGATATCTAGCAACACTAACCACTCCAAGGTAGATTGTCCTTAAATAAAATAACCCATTTTAAAGACTTTACAGTCCAGTGCTAACTTTCTCAGATCTCACCAGATGGCAGAACATTTAATGCTCAGGCTTTCGGCTCATCTGATGATGAAAATTATTTCTGTAGGGATCAGGCTTTATCTAGTCACCATCTTCTATCAAGACCAAGTAAAAATCCTATTTCACTAAAGTGAAACCACACAAACAAAAGCACTTCGCTACTTCCCAATCTCTGCACAGTTGGGCTACCGACTCCTAGTTAGCTAAAACAAATGTCACATTTTCAGTTCACATTGGCAGGTCCACATTCCAGAGGAGGTTTGGATGATTTTTTTTTTTTTCAAACGAGAACAATCAAATTTAAGATAACTCTCTGGAAGAGACTTTAAAAAAAAAAATCAAAGGTTCTCTACCCCAACGCCAAATGTATCTCTAATGCACTTGAACAATAAGGCGGGCTGTGTTCCTACCCTGGAAAAACACTGTGCATATGAATCCTAGGAATTTAGTGTATCTGACAGTTTCTCTCAACCACCCATAACATTCTTTCCTGTCTCATTGGAGCTGGCAAAGGAGAATTCTGTAATTGAGTGGTACAGAACATGTGCCCTCCTTGCTAGAAGATGACAGATGGATTATAAAAACTTCAAAGAAGAGCATTCGGAGCACCAGGGGAGAGATAGTGGGTATTTGAACTCTCCGTCTTTACCCAGGAGACAATGGCATTCTGACATGGAGCATATATCAAGGAATGGTGTAACTAGATAGACATAATCTTTCTTTTCACTAAGTATTTAACATTCTGTTAGGAACAAGTTTCAGCCCGGCTAAAGTGCAACTCATCTTCATGCTAATCGTCATACTGCAATAGTGACACGGCCCACACCCCCCCTCCACTTTTGATTGTGGTTAAATCAGTCTTTTAGAAAACTGATTCTAATTTTTTTTTCTTAAAGAACAGGAACAGCTTCTGCTTTTGGAAGGGGAAAAAAAGTAGAAATGAAGCATCGGGTTGGGATTAGCGTCTTTTCTGACTCACTAATCTGATGAGGCTTTTATTTGCGACGCTTGTTCCCTTCCCTATGACTAAGGAAGGGCTCTCACACATGGCTCACGGGCCACATGCCACCAATTACCCATCTCGAAGCGCAGCCATGACTCACCTGAGCCCGGCTGGAGCTGTCGGCGCCACCCCACATGTCCCCAGCAACCAAGCCTCCCCCGGGACTCCTCCCGTCCACCCGCCCAGCCTGGGCACACACAGATACAGCCCATGGGTGGGGAAGCAGGCATAGATTCTGAATGACACAGTCTCCTGCCTCCAGCCCCACATTTTGGCTGGGAAAAACAAATCAAAACAAGGCAGAAACACAATTCACAAGCAGTTCTTAAAATTCAAGCTGTGCGTTGTTGGGCAGCACAGGGGCTGCTCTCAACACAGCCCTGATGACAGAACGCGTGTCCCTGGCCCCGAAATACTGCTCCACACTGAAGCCCAAACTGCAATAAGATTTGCGTTGATATGATGAATTGTAAGCCAAAAAAAAACCTTAAATTTTCTATGTCTCTTAAAATTTTGATAGAGACATGAAATGGCTTATAGAATTCTAATTATAGCAACAGACTTCAAAAAATGTCTCAATGTCAGAGATTAGTGAATCAAAGGCACATTTTTAAAATCAATTTTTCCTTCTGAATATGAAGAGTATTTATCATTCACACTGCCCTCTGGAAACACCAGCTAGGATCCCTCTCCACATTTGACTAGGAGGGTCTCCCTGCAGTTAGGAGGCTGATAATCTGAGAGCTTCCAAGGGGTAAAGATTTGCCTAAAGGGTGATGGTTCCAACTGGAATGAGCACTGTGGGTGCGCGCTTCAGAAACTGATTCCAAATCTTTTCACCTCACTACTGCTCATCACCATCAGCATCACCATCATCATCAGCAGCAGCATCATCATCAGCATTTCGAAACATTCTCTACCTTCTTTAAAGCCCTACAAAATAAATGGAGTTAAAATGGAATTTGTTTTATGAGAATCACAGCCACTTTTTAAAATAACAAGATATGTCCTAAATATTCCTACAGTGGAGAATCCATCCCTTCTGCCATTACTACATAGGTACAAAAAAAAATGCTTTACAACTACCAAGCTCATCTATCTGGGATCTAATGGAGAATCTACTGAGAATTAGGCAGTGGATCTAATCTTGGTCTCCAACCCAGCTCAGCACCTTCACCACTCCATTAGGCAGGCAAAGATTCCCATTTTAGGGGTAATTTTATGCTGGATTGCTGATGGCCCCAGGCACAGATGTCTAGTGGTCATGTCCACTCACTCAAAAAATGGTAGGCAGGTGTCTCTCGGGCCATGGCATACAGGTGGGCAGAAAACACAATAAAAGACCCAGAGTCCATTCACATCACAGGAATGCTGTTGACCTGAGGTAGATGGAGGGTAAAGCCTCCTGCCTCATCCCAGGGTATGCACCCTGGGCTTCCACCCTCCAGAGGCTTCTCCAGCTCCCCCGAGGCACCAGATCCCCCTGGGGAGACTAGGAGTGTGGTCCCCAGCCACAGCCAGCCAGGGCCAACAAGAATTCCAGGGAGTATTCCCTATAGAGAATAGAAGATATTTTTTAAAGTGGAGGATTTTTTGATTATGGTCATTCTTGCAGGAGTAAGGTGGTATTGCACTGTGGTTTTCATTTGCATTTCCCTGATCATTAGTGATGCTGAGTATTTTTTCATAAGTTTGTTAGCTATTTGTATATCTTCTTTTGAGAATCATCTATTCATGTCCTTAGGCCACTTTTTGTTGGGATTGTTTTTCTCTTGCTAATTTGTTTGAGTTCGTTGTAGATTCTGGATATTAGTCCTTTGTCAAATGTATAGATTGTGAGGATTTTCTCCCACTCTGTGGGTTGTCTGTTTACTTTGCTGATCTTTTTGCTGCGCAAAAGGTCTTTAGTATATATATTTATATTTATATATATTTATATATATTTATATATTTATATTTATATATATTTTATATTTTTTTATATATTTATATTTATATGTATTTATATATATGCAATGGAATACTACTCAGCCACAAAGAGGAATGAATTAATGGCATTCACAGCAACTTGGATGGGATTGAAGACTATTAGTCCTAAGTGAAGTAACTCAGGAATGGAAAACCAAACATTGTATGTTCTCACTCATAAGTGGGAGCTAAGGTATGAGGATGCAAAGGCATAAGAATGGCACAATGGACCTTGGGGACTCAGGGGGAAAGGGTAGGAAGGGGGTGAGGAATAAAAGACTACAAATTGTGTGTAGTGTATACTGCTCAGGAGATGGGCGCACCAAAATCTCACAAATCACCACTAAACAACTTACTCATGTAACCAAACACCACCTGTTCCCAAAAACCTATGGAAATAAAAAATTTTTTAAAGAAGTAGAGGAATTTACTATATAATGTTTTTAGATTTCAAGGCCACATGATGCCTTGAACAGGCAGCAACATATTAAGGAGGCTGTTTTTAAAGGGTCCTGGAGACCATCAGCAGGAACACTAGTGAGTTCCTGCTCCCCCTTCAACACATTATAGAAAAAGTCAGTGCTCTGACCAATGCAAAAGCCTGGCTCTTTTCCTAAGGCCATTTGCACCCACACCAACCATCCATATGGGAATTGAGAGTGCATCTTGGGTTCCACCTGTGAACCATAATTTCATTATTGTCCATGTTAATGTACTAGATGGGTGGCCCAAACAGCATCAGAAATGGTTTCTGGTTGGCCCCAGAAAATGTAGACACACGGTCTTATGTAGAACCATGCCTATCTGGAACCCAGACACTCAAGGGCATCCAGGGAGTGCTCTGTGATCAGGTGGCCTGGTGGCTTATTCCCCACTGATAATAGGGAGTCTTGAGTATCCACCGTGTTGTTGACTGCAGGAATAGAGGGAAGCAGACAGACCCCACATGTTCTTTGTAGACCGGGCCATGGGTATCAAGTTCACAGAGACCTTAAACCTAAACCCTGCGTAACATCATGGACAGACCATATGTGCTTTGGAAACTCCTCAAAAATGAGGAAGCAATAATACCACTTTTTTAAAAAAGGGAATTCTATTTTTAAAGTATTTGACATTTGATATCTGTCTCCCTCAAAAAAAAAAGGCATCAAAACAGTCATAATTGGAAAAATCAGAACTAACTTGGTCCTTGTATATGTTATGCCTTTATGGCGCCTTTTGAATCATATGGGGGGAGTGGTATAGGGAGAAGAGGAATCGTAGTTGTCTTGGTGTTTAGGGAATCGAGGGGTCTTCCCAGACCCTGTGTCTGCACATTACTCAGCTCTCAGATTCCAAAGCTCAGTGACTTCTCTAAGTAGAAGACTCATCTCTCTCTTAGCGCCCAGCCCTAGCAAGGTCCTGCTCTGCTCACTGGTCAAATCAATCAGCCTCACCAGCCACTTTCCCCAAGACCCTTGCAGACCCGTCTTCAGCAAAAGGGTAGAAAGCCCTTTGACAGACACACGATGCCAGAGAGACCTGCCCCAACACCCAAAATCACACCAGCACTTGCTCCACGTGGCTCACTGCCCCAAGAGCTCAGCCTGCATGTGTCACCATAGTGTGACAAACCTTTAAATCACCTATTAATATATATGTTCCCTGTAGATGAAACACAGACCTCGGCGTCAACAAGAGGGGAAAGGGTTAGGGTCTTTGAAGGAGGCCCGCACAAGAAAAGCCCTTTTTAAAAGTGCATTTTCATCTTTCTTTTTCACAGTGATCTTCTGCCATGGTGGAATGTAAACACCACAGGAATAGACAGAATCGTGAATTAAGGATTTGGACGCCTTGCTTTAGAAGTAATCTTCAAAGAATGCACATCCCAAACATCAGAGTCACACAACAAGGCTCCGAGCTGCTTGTGACTGCCTGGAGAACAGCACAGGTCACACCGATTATTACCAGTTGGGTCCTGAATTGCTTTTAAAAATCAATAGAAAACATGTTCTTACATCTCCTCTACTTGGCAAGAGGGCAGATTCAGGGAGAGCTGCCTTTGCCCAGAGAGAAACCATTTAAAGGATGTACCCAAGCATTCTCAACAGTGGGCATAAATGGGAACTAGGTTTGCAGCTATCTCTTGGCTAGACACTTTCCCACTAGAGCCTGGTGGCTTCGTGAGTGGTCCCTTCAGCCTTCCACCTCCATTCCCCAAAAAGGCAATAGCTTGGCCACAGCAACACAGCACAGTGGGAAAGAGAGGTTCGATGAGGCAGGGTGGGGGGTTTCCACCTGAACTCAGCCACTTGCCCTGAATGTGGGTTTTTTGTTTTGCTTTGTTTTGTTTTTGTTTTGGGACAGGGTCTCGCTCCGTCGCCCAAGGTGGGGTGCCATCGGGGCTCACTGCAGCCTCGAACTCCCAGGCTCAAGTGATCCTTTTTGCATGTGGTTTTTGGTAAGTCATTTGGTGCTCTGAGCCCCAGATATTTTGTTGGGAAAATCAAACTGATGACCCCACCTCACAGGACTGCTGAAGATTCAGTAAAAAACAATGCAGGGGAAGTTACCTGTAGAACTCATGCCACAAGCGTGTGTTAAAATATCCTCCTCCTCCTCCCCCTCCTCCTTGTCCCCCTCCCCCTCCTCCTTCTCCTCCTCCTCCTTCTTTTCCTGTCTATATTATAATACTAATACTAATACTAGTGTTAGTAATAGTAACTATATTGCAGCCATTCATTTCCAACCATTTGGAAACACAGTGCTAGGCACTGGATAAATAGTTGCTGAATAATTTAAGAGAGATTGTGTATTGTATCCATACAGATCATCTTCTTTAGGAAAACTCAAGCAAGGGTCTCCCCAAAACTCAAAAGCAAAAGCCATGAAATACGCGGAAGGTGCTTTTGTGAGCACAGAACCCGGAGGCATCCTTTAAGATCAAATCTGTATGAAAGGCACAAAAGTCAAATGCTGAACGATGCATTAATTATGCACAACCAAGGATCTGGGAGAGGTTAAACCCCCGTTTCGCAGCAAGTGGAGTTCTTGTATTTGATATGAAATCTGCACACAGTAGTGACTTGTCCTTCCTCCTTAATGTCGCCCAACTTCTGGGGGAGGGGTGCTAAAAAGACAAAACGAAGGAGTAGACATACTCAAGGGTCTTCCTTGTTAAAAGATTAAATCTAATAGGCATCAGAAATAATCACTCCTCAGAACCACTGCTGGCCAAGGTCAAAAGCCAGACATACCTGGAACAGTATTAATAACATGTTGTCCCACTGGCTCCATTAGGGAGTTAC